>NW_027103308.1:0-241276 GCF_902728285.1 Clytia hemisphaerica
ATAAAAGCAACCCTTTAGGGTTCATATCATCTTTCGTAGGATACATCGACATGTTATTGGTTGGAAGGTAGCTAGACTTTAGAGACTATATTTGATGATTTTCAAACTTAGTCGAATTCAACAAATTATTATTATCGGATGGAGTATAAGATTCTTAGCAAAAACTTATACTGCAACAAGGTATTTCATTCAAACACAGAAAGATAATGGCCATTTAAAATTCTAAATCCTGTATTTTTTTATAATATGTCTCAGCACAAGAGTTTTTACACTTTTATTTTCTTTGATGCTGCTTTATCATTCTGTTCCTGTTGTAGAACACTCTTTTTATATGGCGAACCTTATTAATTGTCGCTACCCTTTTTTAGATAACTCATGCACTGCAAGCCAACTCACTATGGCTTCTGGGTCATAAAGGTATTTTTATTGATCTACAATATTTTATTAATTTATGCACTCATAGATTACAATCATTGTTTTATGCATATGATTTCTCATTGTAGAGTGATTTTGAACACAAAATTATACAATACTAATAATAATATCTTTTGGTTTTTGTAAATTTTGAAATATTGTTATTCGATGAGCAGGGGGGGGGCAAGCAGTTAATACACAACACTATGTGTATTAACTGCTTTTTGAAATTTTTCAAAAGGACCACTACCCCTTGACACTTAGTACACTGTGTATTAACTGGTTTTTTTGTCCCAATAAATATATACACCACCCCCAAAGTGAGTCTGCAGCAGCCAACAAACCATCCCATGTAGGTCCACTGTGTATTTTCCTGTTAATTTGATGCAATGCAAGGGGTTTTAAACTATTTTGAGACTACTTATGTCACAGATTTCTGTCATTAGAAAATTCAAATTAAGTTTTTGTAAATTGGGGTGCAAATCCCTTGCTAGACCTAAACCATGCAACAGTTAAAAATTTTAGATTTTGAGTAAGCAGAAAAAGATTATTAGGTTTGTTTTCGCATGGTTGCTTAGTTTTAAATTTATAGGAAGTGCCAAATAATAACAAACGTCTTCGAACGTCTGAATTAAATCGAACATTTGATTGAAAGAATGAATTTTACAAAATTTTGATGCTGAGATAAGACATAAAAATTTGGGTTTGGTCTGGGTTGATGCAGCAGCTTGATGTTGAGTTCTAGAGAAAGAGCTAGCAAATTTTAGTTTTACAGTTAGTTGCAGTTAATACACTTTTTGAGTTCTAAAAATTGTCTTAACACCACCCCCTTTAACTTTAATTTGCAAATTTCAGAAAAGGACCCACCACGGTACTAAGTGTCATAGGTCTCATGTATTAACTGCTTGCCCCCCCTGCGATGAGTGTACTTTTTGTACCTTTATAATTATATACCTGAACTAATTTTTTAGGAAAAGGTGTGAAGGTTGCTATATTTGATACTGGTCTTCCCAAATCCCACCCACACTTCAAGACCGTGAAAGATAGAACTGATTGGACTGATGAGAAAAAGTTCAATGATGGTAAGACAATAATAGTTTTGTTTTCTACAATATAATACACCTATCAACAAAATTAAAATTGTGTAAGGGGACATAATAATAATACAAGCGGTTTTCAACCAAGGGTTTAGTATGTTTGTTATGATCAATTATGATTGTGTAACTTTTGGCTTTTTTATTAATTAATTGAAGCTACTATTATAGAACAATGCAGGGTATTTTCTATTTCATACTGCAAAGAAATTTTCTTGTTATTGAATGGGTTAAATTCTTTCAGGAAAACTTTTGTGATTTCTCCCTTTACTTTTCATTTTCTCTTTTAGTATTCTGTATACATTATCCTATTTTTTACTAGATGTTGGTCATGGTACATTTGTTTCTGGTGTGATCGCTAGTGATAGAGATTGTAAAGGATTTGCACCTGAAGCTGACCTGTTCATCTTTAGAGTATTCACCAGTAAACAGGTTTGTCAGTAACAGGATGTAAATCGAAAATATTGAAATATTGATTTGATGCCATTTTTAAGAAGTATTATCTAAATTTGACCACAACTAGACCACTCGCGTAATACCATACCAAGATGGGTCCAATTCCCAGGTACCTTAAATCGCTTAAGAAGTCACATTCAAGCCCAATTGACTAAGGGGCCATCCACATAGTACGTATGCAGTGAAGGGGGGAGAGGGGGACAAAAGCGTACGTCTATTGTTTAAATGACGTCATTTCTATTGTTCTTTGCGTACAAGGGGGGAGGGGGTATCCAATATTTGGGAAAGATTTTGCGTACATACTATATGGATGACCCCTAAATAAAACAATGATTTTGACAATACTTTTTCGATCATTGATCAAAATTTGATTTATCAATTCTTCTCTTCCAGGTGTCATATACGTCATGGTTTTTAGATGCCTTTAATTATGCAATTTTGAAGAAGATTAACGTCCTTAATCTTAGTATAGGAGGTCCAGATTTCATGGATAAACCTTTTGTTGAAAAGGTGAGATTTATGTTGTATCTGCTGATCATGCAAGCTATCTTGATGAAACATAAAGACTGGAAGTGTGGGATGAGTCGCAAGTCGCCTAAAGTTATCAAACAACCTTTTTAACAGATATCTTAAAGCACTGGCTTACTATAAAAAATTCAATCATGTTTTCTGGCCATCCAAACAAACAAACAAAAAGTACTTGATTTAAATTTATATTTTCTTTTTACTTGACATAATAGGTCTGGGAGTTGACCGCGAATAATGTGATCATGGTTTCTGCCATTGGTAATGATGGCCCACTTTATGGGTATGTTATTTCGACATTCTGCCTCAAATCTATTGCTTGGCTTGTATTTTTAAAGGAAAATCTATCCACCGATTTTAAGCCTTTGTATTTTCGAGGAAAATACCATTACTTCATAGAATATATTTATAATGAAATGCATGGTATTAAAATGTATATAAACTGATTCACAGAAAGAATAACATTACTTTTTCAAAACTCGATTGACTTTTTATATAATACTTAGTTAAGGGCCGGGTTTCTATGTCAAAGTGTAACAAGGGTTTCTTACAATCACAGTGAAAGCAGTCACAACACACAACATTTGGGCCAAAGAAAAGGTTTTTCCGAGACCAAGTTTTAAATTCATAAGTTTTAGAATCTTCCTGGACTTTTTTGATGAAGCTTTATATTTATAATAGCTATATACCTTTTTGTAATATTTTCAGAACACTCAACAATCCAGCTGATCAAATGGATGTGATTGGTGTGGGTGGGTGGAATAGACTTCGATGATCACATTGCATCTTTCTCATCACGCGGAATGACAACATGGGTAAGGTTTAGGAACATGGTATTATCTCACAAAATCTCACTTTTTGGACCTACCTGGAGGTCCTATAAATTAACCTTTGTTCGTCCGTCTGTCCGTCCGTCCGTCCGTCTGTTACCAGCTTTTCTCGAGATTGGCTCATTAGTTTTTTCTGATTTTTGGCACAAAGATGCAAAATGGCAATGCCCAAAATGTGACGGAGCCCGATTTTCGAAAAAAAAATTTTTCCGGCCGAAAATGCCGGAAATATGCTGAAAAAACCAGTTTTTGACATTTTCTCGAGCTTTCATCAATAGTTTTTTCTGATTTTTTCCTTAAAGATGCGTATTAACAATGCCCAAAACATGACCGGGTCCGATTTTTGAGAAAAAAATTTTTCCAGCCGAAAATGCCGGAAATATGCCGGAAATCACCGTTTTTCTGAATTTTCATTGGGCTTTTTCCTTATAATTGGTTGTTTTTTCATTCAAAAACATTATTAATAGCAATGCCCACCATCAAGCATGTTTCAATTTTCAATGAAATTGATTTTTGAACCCTGAACTATTAAAAAATTGCCGGAACAACCTATATTCGCCGGAAAGACAGTATTTCTTGAATTTCTCGAGCTGTACTTTATATTTTTTTATGAAATTTTGCACACTGATGCAAAATGACAATACCTAAAATGTGACAGAGCCCGATTTTCGAAAAAAGTTTTTTCCGGCTGAAAATGCTGGAAATATGCCGGAAAAACCGGTTTTTTTGACATTTTCCGAATTTTCGAATGAATTTTCATCCTTAGTTTTTTCTGATTTTTTGCAGAAAGATGCGTATGCGCAATACTCAAAACATGACAGAGTTCGATTTTTTGAGAAAATTTTTTTTTTTTCCGGCCGAAAATGCCGGAAATCGCCGTTTTTTGTTTTCTAGAAACCTTCTTTATTAAGCTGTGCGTTTTTCTGATAGTGTATTGTTTTTATAAAGAAAAGCGTTTAATAACTTTTTTACTTTTTTTTCATAAGTCTTTTTCAATGGTATTGATGATTTCTACCAATAGATATGCTTTCATTTTATATATTTCCATAAAAGTATCACTTGTTGTCAAGAGATTCCTTATGGTTTGTCTAGGATTCCCTCATCATTATTTGTCAAAAAATTTTATTATTTGTCAAGGAATCTCTCATTGTCTGTCAAGGAATCCCTCATTGTCTGTCAAGGAATCTCCTGCTTAGAATTATCAAAAGCTCTCAATGGAAATCTTAATCAAAATCGTTTGTTCTTGCAACTTCATTTTCAAAATGCAATCAACTAACATTTCTAATTACATTTTTACATTTCCTTAAACTTCATTCCACTGTTGAAGAATAAATAGCGAGTTTATGTATTTGCACTTTTGAGGATGGTAAAGTGACTGAAGCGATTTGGAAAAACCCCGCAAAATAGAGGACGGTAAAAGTGCTGATTTACCGTCGTCCTCAGTTGGTCATGATCTAGTCAAATTAGAACCTTACCGTCTCCGTCGCTGAAAAACACACATACATAAACTTGCTAATGGATACTATAGCGATTGTGAAGTTTTTTTGGTTTTTAGGAGGGGCATTTATTCAGGGGAGGGTAATTATCTAAGTTTTCATTCATTTTATACTAATCTTACTCAAGGGAGGGGTGTTGAAAAGAAAGGGGCGTTTAAATGAGGGGGAGCTTTTTAAAGTAATACAGAAATTGAAATATATTGTTTACTTTCGTCTTTTAGGAATTACCATCTGGTTATGGTCGAATCAAGCCAGACATTGTTACCTATGGAACTGCTGTTCGTGGCTCCAATCTCAAGTATGTACTTTTTTTAAATAATGGTTTTTGGCCCAAATGTTTCCCATATACAAACTAACGACAAGTGTTGTTTTAATGTATGAGCAACGTGACCAAGAAAGTTGTAAGTTTTACCTTCGGACGAGCTCTACAAATACTACCTCTTGACTCTCAATCAAAACAAAATCCAACTTTGAAATCTTTCTTTTCACAGAGGAGGATGTCGTACATTATCAGGGACCAGTGTTGCATCTCCAGTAGTGGCTGGTGCTGTAACTCTCTTGATTAGGTAAGAATATGTGTAAGGAAGTACCCCAAAAATGTCCCCTGTTTTGTTGTCTCATGTTTTGTTGTCTCTGACAGGTAAAATGATCCTCCCTCAGGCTGACTCAGGTCAATTGACACTTAACTACTTAAATTACAGCTGTTTTGGATGTTTCGGAAATCTATGATTCTATCTTGTTGTTTCTCTATGACAAAAATTGCACATCGTTAGATTTTAAAATCATGGTTGCTTTTGACCAGGTTTTAAATTCGAGTAGGGTGCGGTTGAAGGTTGCATTTTGATGCAGTGCTCCTAGTACATATGTCTATATTTACATGTACAGATACTCCATAGGTCCATCAATTCATATTCAATGATAAAGGCCAGGGCAAACCGGTCCAACATTTAATCCAACATGTCAATCTTCGAATGTTGTTGGATGAAATGTTCGCTGGTTTGTGCCAATGTAAGATTTTCAATGAAAAGGAAAACAGAAAAGAAGAAGAAAAACGTGTTTTTAAGTTTGTTCGCCATCAAATATTTGGTCCAACATTTGCGGCAAGATCAAATACTTATAATATTCGAAAGCTAACGTTTTTAAAGTTTTTCATCCAACATTAGAAAAAATATGTTAGATGAAATGTTGCACTGGTTACAATCCATTCACAAACTTTCCATTTCATTTTTAGCTCTGTACTTCACAAAAACGTCAGCATCAATCCTGCTAGTGTAAAACAAGCCTTAATATCATCAGCACATCGATTGCAAGGAGCTAATATGTTTGAGCAAGGTATTTATAATGTTCATTCAAGGAAAGTTTCATATTCTTGTTATTGAGTGTCTAGAGTTCCTTTTAAAACTTTAAAATATTATTTGTATTGAAGATTGTTATTCTAAAATTCTATGAATATTTGAATTTTGCTGGACTTAAAAAAATGCTGGTTTGCTGTCACCCGACCCTAGATTTTGGAGGTCGATCGATGAATCGGAAAAAGATAAGATTTTATCTTGACGATTTTATAAAAGTTTAGTTTACATTTTGTCATTTGGAAAATTTTGAAATGAAAACGAAAGAGCTACAAGCTTGAATTTACAATGCTTAAGCTTAAGATATCTTAAGACAGAAAACGAGAAAGGCACAATGGAGGTTTGGATTTCATCTTAAAACGGAATCAATTTTTTTGAGTCGGCTGGTTTCGAGGAAGCGTCGATCAGATGGCAGCAAACAAAAGTCCAGTCCAACCAAACTGAAAGATAGATATAATTTCTTTTTTGATGGTTTTGATGTATGTTGATTTTTATAGGGCACGGAAAATTAGATTTACTTCGAGCATACAAATCACTCAGCCATTACAAGCCGCATGCAAGGTAAAAATTATGTTTTTCCTTTTTTAAGGACACCAATGCTGATTTAGATTGTTGAAATGGTTAAAATTGGCACAGTCTTATAAAGTCTTTTTTTATAAACATGTTTAAGTTATAATTTGTGTCATAAAGTTAATCAACACTATAACCATTTTTCATTGTCTTACAAAATTTTAGTGCAAGTCCCAGTTATATTGACTTGACTGAATGTCCGTATATGTGGCCATATTGCACACAACCGGTATATCATGGTGCCATGCCTATAGTAGTAAATGTAAGTACAAATGATTATACAGTACAGTGCAGTAGAATCTTCATAATTCGAACACACACAGGATTATCAGATGATTTTTGATATTTGGCTTAGTGATACCTTTTGTGGTCCTAAGAAACACATCCAAAGTTTAAAATTGACCCAATTATTTTCCAAAACTGAGATATTCGACTTCGAATTCGATTTTCAAATTTTTATTTGAAAACAATAGAAATTCAACGTAAAGACTGTAAAAAGACTCATTTTTACAGATTTCAAATTCAAATATCTCAGCTTTGGAAAAAAATTGGTTAAAAAGATTTAGATGTGTCTTTCTGGACCATAAAAGGTAATCTGATAATCCCTTTAAGGAAATTTCGAGTTATAAATTAAGGTTTATAATGCATTGTTAACTGAAGGGACCATTAAACTTGTTCGAGTTAAGGAAACATTCGAGTTATAGAAGTTCGAGTTGTAGAGACTCTACTTATACTGTATTTGATAATTTAAGACTTCTCTTTGAATTCTTGTCTACTGAAAATTAAGATCTACCTTAAAGGAAGAAATATTGAATGAAAGAAAATTTGGCGGATTTGGCCAGAATCCGCCCAGAATCCGCCAACTAAGTTCCCGCCAAATCAAACTTTTTGAAAATATGATGTTTTTACATTTTTTTGGTGTTTTTACGCCATTTTAAGGATAAATTTTTCAGCAAACGCCAAATTAAATTCCCGCCAAATTTAGTTTTTTCGTCCATCCGCCAAATTTAGTTTTTTCGTCCTTCCGCCAAATTAAATTCCCTCTAAAAAACTTTTTCGGCCTTCGGCCAAATTAAATTCCCGCTAAAATTTCTTCCTTTAAGGTACAACAAGCTGTGGTGGGTTTTATTCTAACTTTTTGCATTCACGATTTCCTTTATTTTTGTTGTTTTGCTACTTATAAACCCTGATTTCGTTTAGGTGACCATTTTAAATGGAATGGGTGTGACAGGACAAATAAAGGGACAGGTATTACATTTCATTTCTTCATTAAATCATAAAATCCAGACATTGCAGCGTGTGCAATAAAACGATAGCACTCCATAGACCTGTTGTTATTGTTTTTTCCCTTTTAAAACATTATAATTTACAAAAAAATAATTCTTTAGTACAATATTTATTACTTATATAATATTAATACTCTTATACAGTAGCGTAAACAGGAGGGGCGCAAAATTTGTGTAGGAGAGCAGATTTTTTATGACACTAATTATTCATTAAATATTTCCTATTATATAGGAAATATTTGTTAAAACGGTGAAATTTCTTCTCCTTCTTCTTCTCCTCCAAGTCTAACGCTCGGTTTTGGTCAATTTCGTGAGTTTGTACATGAGTCTCTTTTTAAATCAAGCTCCGGCGGTAAAAACAGTAGGATGTTCTTTTTTCGAGGCGGAAGACGTCATTTCTCCGAGAAACGTCTGTGGTAAATATCCGTACGGCGCTCTATTCTCCTTGTCGATCGGGCAACGTCCGCCGTTTGAGAAGCGTATTGTTGGTCGGACCATACTGCTTTGTTTCTAACTGTCAAAACAAAGATGGCAGAAAATAGACAACAACTTTTGCTCTTTCGCTACTTTTCTTTGCTTTGGTTTATTGTTTATATGCTTTGATGAGTTGAATTGGATCATGATTTTTGTACGATTGTCACAAGGAATGGTCGATAGTGAACTTTTCTTAATATTCCTTTCTGGATTTGATGTTTCGTTTACATTCTGTTGGTTTGGAATGAGCTGGAATGAGAGATGATACAATCTCTTGGTCTTGGAAAAACAGGACATTTTATCAACTTTCACAACAAACTAATTCAATTTTGTTTGTATATTTGCATAAATTGTACGAAGGCAAGTGACTGTGAATAAATCTGACCATGTTATACCTGAAAAATTACATAGACTACTTGCAATATGAAAAAAGTTTGCACCAGACGGCAATGCCGTCAATGCAACAATTAATGGGAATGGTTGATGAACTGATTTTAGCTAAACATTTTTAACATGGAGCAAAATTGACTGGTTAATGATTGAATTTCCCTTGGTTTTTTTATCTACAACAATGAATTAACTGCTGACAGTTAGTGAAAACTCGTTGCGGTTATAAATTTCAAATTTTAAAGCTGATAACCGGATCCGGAACACCACGGCCCCAATATGAAGAATGTTATGTTATACTTCTTAAAAGGTTTATTGCATTGAATATGGATGTAAATAATTTGAAATCACGTCACATGTACAATTAAAATTTTTCTTGAACTTGGAGATTTTCTTCCCCGCGTGCATTTTAAAACGTGGAAAACTTTAGTTGTGAATTTAGAGATCTTTTGCAACGTGTGTTTTAAACGTGGAAACTTTTGTCGTGAATTTGGAGATTTTCTTACCATCAACTGCTCCAACTTGGGTCTATCTGACAAAACATGGGGCGGCGATTTGGTCACCATTTCTTCACCGAACCTCCAAAGTCATTTGATTTGAGTTAATGAACGGTGTATTGAAAAAATGGCAAAACAATGGAGCGTTTGACATCACTCGCGCGGAAAGTTACACACGCGTTATTTGTTAATCCCATCGGGCGATAGGCGGTTAGGCAGCATGCGTTCTCTATTCTCCAATCGTCGCTATCAGTAAAAGTTATCGTGACATGTTATGAAAGGAAGTATGATTGATAAACTTGGTGGAGTTATCAAAACAAATTTGTTGTCAAAGACAGTTAGTCACACTAGGAAATCTAGCTTTCAGAAAAAACAACATCAGTCATCTACAGGATACATTTCAACAACAAGGATGAGAGTTACCTGAATCAAGTTCGCAAGACAATATTAATTAAAACTTGAAAGTTGGAAACAAAATAAAACGTGCAGCAGCCAAAATCAACCAACCAAAATTTGTCATTCAATTCCCGAGACAGCGCTTCGATTTTTAAGGCCTTGTTTAAACGCTAAAGTAAAAACAATTACGCACATGTAAATGGGTCATTCTTTGAGGTCCGGCAAAATTTCCGGGAGATAGCTTATCCGGCAGTGCGCGGATCTAGGTGGGTTCCGCCTCCCCCGTAGATCTTTTTCTTGTGAAGTTGATCTTCAAATTAGTTTTCAAGGTTGGCTTGGCTCAAATTTTTTCATCTATGGCTCAAATTTTAGGCAATTTCTCAAAGTTTTTGAAAATGCTAATTTCATTAAAAAGCGCCGGGTTATATTTTCATGAATCCCTTTAGAAGTTTTGCGGTGCATTTTTTTGCTTGAGAGTCAAGTAAACGATATAGCGCTTTCGCAGCATTAATCTTTGATACGCATTTTGGCGGGACGCTAGTGTGGCTAACTGAAAGAGATTTAACAAGTTAGTGAAAATACAGACCAGATATCAAACAGTCCCATGTTTCAACCAATCGTCCCAAGTTAAAGCAGTTGACGGTATGTACATTTAAAACGTGGAAAACTTTTGTCGTGAACTTGACATTTTCTTCCATATGCATTTAAAAAATGAAGAAAATTCAAGTGATTTCCTGGCATGACAATTTATTTTATTTTCTGACATTTTTTTGGAAATTTTGATTGTTTCCAAGTATGTGACATTTTTTGCTCTTGCAGCATGCTTTTGGAAATCATAAAATGGCTTCTGTTAGGGGAATTTTTTCCTATCGACATTCTTTCAGATTATGAAATGTTTCCCAGTATATAAAAATGAGATTTTTTTTTTTTTGCATTCTTTCGGAAAATATGAAATTGTTTCCCTGTTGTGAAATATTTTTACTTTTTAGCACGTACATTATTTCAAAAAACTCCAAAAGTTACTTTAAATTTTTATATTTTTTACAATATTTTATATATATGAAAGTATAATGCAAAATATTTCATCTCATTATTTTGAAAATATATAAAACTTTCTTTGGTTTTCTTACTGTGAAATATTCTCCTTTTTGTCATTCTTTCATTTTAAATATTTGCCCTTTTTGGCTATATATAATATTTCTGGAAATCAGCGCTTAAAATAATTGATGTTATCTGAGATGTAAAGCACTTTGAAATCTTTTGAAGACATCAATTATTATTTTAACATTTGTAAAGGAAATATTTATCCGCATCTTTGCGGCTCTTGTTCATAATTTAAAAAGATAATTACTGTGTCATAAAAATCTGCTTTCCTACACAAATCTTGCGCCCCTCTTGTCGCTACTGCTTATACCTCTTCAGTATAGGCTCAATTTATCCACATTTTTGCATTTGTAATTTCAGCCATTATGGGAACCATATTCAAAAGATCATGGTCACATGATCGAGGTACAATTTGCTTGTTTAACACTTGAATTTTATTTGTAGGGTTCTGTCTACATTTATTGTGGTCCTCTCCACCTTTTAAAGACAGGCATCTATTATTTGTGCATTCGAGAAAGATTTCACCGGCAAAAGACCTTTCTAGTCAACTTCAAAGGAATGGTGGCAAAGGCTTTCACTAAAATGACGAAGTTTTCCCTTTAAGATCTGTTAAAAGATACTACTTTTGAGCACTGCATTTATTTTTGAATATAATATTATTTCATTCCATTTCCATTTAATTTCCAGCTTTCTTTCACGTACCCTGATCGTTTCTGGCCTTGGTCTGGTTATTTTGCCGTCCACATCAGCGCATCAAAGAAAGCATCTGAATGGAACGGTGTTGCAAAAGGCATAATTACATTTAATGTCACTTCCCCACCTGAGGTATGAATTTCTACTACTTGTCAACCCAATCTTTTCAGACATTCTTCTTCTTTTGGGGTTTCACTTCTACTCGGTAGATAGAATGCTTTTAAACATTTAAAGGTGAGCTATCCAATTTCTTTTTGGCAATTTTTTAGAGAACTTCACTTCATGGGTATTGTACTCCATGAAATCTACTGAAATCTACACTTTCTCATCGTATTCCATGGGGTGGAAGGAGGACAAGGAGTGAACATTAAGAACTTCAATTAAAAAAAACTTCAGTGAAATAAATTTACACCGTCTTATAATATTCCTTTAGGTTGAAGGAGGACAAGAGCAAATTTCCAGTATTTCCATCCCGCTGAAAGTGAAAATTATCCCAACTCCTCCTAAAAGGTTGGTTTTTGCCTTTTTTTTATTTTCATCAAAATTAATCAAATGCAATGCAATTCAGGCATTTTTTTGAACCAAAGCTTTCGAAAGGAAAGTCATCAAGAAAGTCTTTTGAACAACACTCTGCTTTTCTATACGCTCCCTTACTCGATGAAAATCTACATCCCCACTTGAAAATTGAATCAGAGAGCCTCAACTGTTAATATGCGAACGGAAGGCTTCTCTTTGGATAGCTTTCTACCTGGATGTAGGGGAGGGTGTGACTCTTTTCTTCTAGATTGTTTCACTTATCCTTGATCCTTCTCTTTAATTGACAAGAATTATTATATTAAGCATTAAAGAATCGATTATTATATTTAGCAAACGCATTTTATGGGACCAATATCACAATTTGCGTTATCCCTCTGGTTACTTTCCAAGAGATAATTTGAAGACCATCAAAAATCCATTAGACTGGTAAGTGCCATTAATTTCAAAGCCCTAAAAGGGGCTAGTTCCGAAACTTCCCGATAGGAAATGAAGATTCAATCCATCATTCTCAATGCGGCACGAATTTTAAGGTTTCACTTTTTCTTGCTTGAGAAAGGTTGAAAATTCCTCTCTAGCCCCTTTGGGGCTTCAAAGTTAAGTTGTTCTATCTACCGTCAACTGCTCAAACTTGGGACGATTGGTCGATATCTGATTTGATATCTGGCCTGTATTTTTACTTACTGTTAAATCTCATTGACAACAAATTTGTTTTGATAACTCCACCAAGTTTATCAATCATTCTTCGTTCCTCTTAGAGTGCACAGACACTCGCGTGTGTTCCAATACGGATTTTTTTCATATTTCGATTTAAAAGCCTACTCGGTGTGAAAGAGAAATTGTGTATTCTTTAATACGCCGTTCGATAACTCAAATCAAATGATTTTGGAAGTTCGGTGAAATGGTGGCAGAATTGCCGCCCCATGTTTTGCCAGATAGTCCCAAGTTAGAGCAGTTGACGGTACTCTTTATTATCCTTCTTTTATTTCGTTGTGATGAGTACCCAGGGGGGGGGGTCAGGGTCCAGGATACCAACCCAGGGCCCAAAAACCTGGCTTTTCGAGATTTGAAAGTAGTAGACACCACCACCCCCTAAGTTGGTATCAATACCAACTTGAAAACCCCAATTTTCTAAAAAAGGGGGGACCCACCCCCCTAAATTGGTATCGATACAAACATGAAAATCCTGATTTTCTGAAAAAGGAGGGATCCACCCCCCCTAAATTTGCACCAATACGAACTTGAAAATCCCGATTTTTCTGAAAAAGGGGGACCCACCCTCCCCCTAAATTGGCAATCAGTGAAAATGCAAGAAGTTATATGCATAGGATACTGCATACAAGGGAAACTAAACAATTATTAATCACTCATATTATGTACCACACTTTAGACTCCTGAAAATGAAAACAAGTTTTTTTCATATTCTAACACAACGTAAATTAAGTTTCTTGAACTAAATTGGCAAAATGTATCAAATTCATAAAACTAGTTGATATTAACTAATTGTATTAGCATTGTAACATAGCAGCCTATATGATGAACATTATGTACAGAAAAATTTTATCACGACTAAAAAAGTTCTAAGATCTGCTAAGACTTGATTCAGTTTGTTCAACTCTAGTTTTGAATGGATTTTGGTTGATTGAAAGGATTGAGAGCAGCAAAAAAAATTTCAATCATAGAATGAAAAATGCTTTTATATGGAATCAGGGTATAGTGTAAACGATTCAAATAAGTTTTTATACTTACATTACACAACATTTTTAAGTCAGATACCAATTTCAAATTCAGCAAAAATTAAAAAAAGGGGGACCCACCCCCTCATTTTGGTATTGATACCAACATGACTTTTTGAAATTTGAAAAAAAAAATTGACACCACCCCCCGGCCCTGGGTTTGGTATCTGGATCCTGACCCCCCCTGGAGTACCTCCAGCTATGTTTTCTGTATGGTTTGAGTTTAAACTCATCTTCGAATGCCCTTTTTTAAGTGACGCCAGTGGCTCCACCTTTCAGGCTGTGGGGATGAAATTTAGGAGCGAGGTACCGATGATGGTGGAAAATTGTTGGATTTTTTAAATTGTGTTTTTTACATTGTGTTTTTTACTGTTCAATACCCAGTGGGGACTTTCAAATAATTTGATAACGTGTTACGCAATGGAGATGAAAATCTAGTGTATTTTTCAAGCGGGAATCAGTTTTTTGATGATTTTAATGGAACGGTGGTCCTACCAAGTCTGTGACACGAGGGTATATAGCCTTTTACTTACACCAATGTTTTATTAGATTAAACCACTCATCCCTAACGCTTCACAATATCAGGTTCCACTGACCTATATGAAGCCTTAAAAACCTTTACACTCTTAAGTTTCTAGATTTCTAAAATAAAATGTTATTTAGGTGTGTGGCATTCGGTTGATGGATACGTACTACGTAAATGGCAATTTTTACACTAGGCTCGGACATTTATAGTATTTGAGCAATTGTTTTGATCTATTTTCTATTAATGATTTTTATACCATTGATTTTGCCCATAGTCAATAGACAGAAAACCCTGGTCGGGAAGGGCGGTCACTTCAAACAGCGCATCCTTTTGATGTGGTTTTTCGGTGGTCACGTGACAATAACAGTGCACAAAATCGAGGCGGTAAAAATGGTAGGCTCACTTCGCAGGTAAAAACATGGCTGAAAACACGAAGTTTTGAGTGTTTATCTCTCAAAGTCATGCCTGGATCCAATTGCTGCATCGTTGGATGTGGTTCTTCCAGGAGAATCAAAGGAATTGGAATCTTCAAGCTTCCAAAAGCAACAAATGAAGTAAATAAACAATGGAGGGATGATATTCTTGGCATCATACTACGAACGAGACAACTAGATGCAGATTTCAAAAACCAACTTGACAATGACAATATCAGCATATGTGAAAAACATTTTAAACCTGAAGACCTGGAAAAATGTAAGTTTCTTCCATTCTTCAAAAAGTTTGTGGTACTGGATAAAAATCTTTTTACTCTTGATTATGTTATGACATATGTACACCTATCAAAAGCTATCATAGATTTTACAAACAGTACTTATCTTCTTATTTTATATACTGCATAATTTTCTGCAAGATTATTAAGGAGATTTCAAGAGTGTAGTAACTCAACCTACACTATGCTATCCCCTTTCAAGATGTGAATCATTGACATGACATGGTGACTGAATTTACTAGTTTGTCTTCTGTCTGTGTAATTTGCAATAAAATATTTTTAATCAACTTTTTTTTTGCAGTTCCACCGATAAAAGAAGGAGGATCCGAACGAAAGAAACTCATCACAGGATGTATACCTACCATTAATCTACCACAAAGAACGCACGATAAAGAGAATTTTGCTGTAAAAAGGAAGCCACCTATTGAAAGGACATTAATACCTCCCAAGAAAAGATCTCATGAATATGAAACGTTTACTGAATTGTGCAAACGTGTTGTTAACCTATCCAAATCTATCCAGCCCTGGACGGTTCATGTTACCAATGATACATTGTTTATTGTAAGGAAGCAGGATCAACATATGATTCCTTTCATCCAAGTTGATATTGATTCCAGTCTTGGCTTTTCTATTTCTGTCTATGGTTGGCACTTGCCTGAAACCCACGATCTCTACATGGATAGTCGCCGATCGATACGAAATGTCAATGTTATTGATCTGATTGATAAATTGAATAAATCAACATTATGCAAGGGAGTAAAACACAACTCAAATCCAAATCTGATCTCCCATTCTGTTCCAATGTCATGTGACCCCCATTATGAAGATACACTCTACAAATGCATGTACTTTTATCGCCACACCTCTTGTTTCATTTTATCAGACGAAACACAATGTGAAGTGTGTTCATCATTTGACAAATCTATTGAAAAGTCAGAGCAAGCACGTTCACGCCGAATCCTCGAACCAGCTAAGGACAAGGCTCCAGTTTCTCTGACATCACCAGACCGTTTAAGGCTAACTCTTCAAGCCAAAAGACTAACTTGTAAACAACTTGAACAACGAATCCAAGAAATGAATCTTGCTTTACGTAAGAGTAGTGTTGATATTGGTGAAATAGGAGATGATATGATAACAATTATTGGTGACCTTGGAAATGATTTGAAAGAAAGAACTCCCTTTATGAATTTGTTTTGGCAGCAACAGAAGAAGCTCTTTTCTGCCTCTAAGTCTGGTAGAAGATTCCATCCCATGCTCATAAGATTCTGCCTTTCCCTCGTTGCCAAATCACCATCCTGTTACAAAGAATTGCGAGATAGTGGTATTTTAGTATTACCGAGCGAAAGAACACTCAGGGACTATCGAAATTACATTACCCCACATGCAGGGTTTAATCCTGAAGTTATCAAAGAGCTCAATGAGTTATGTGATCCACTTTTTGACGTGGAACGTTATGTTGTCCTACTTTGTGATGAAATGAAAATACGCGCAGATCTTGTTTTCAATAAAAGCACCAGGGGAAATAATTGGATTTACAGATCTCGGTGACCCATTCATAAATTACGGACAGCTTGAAGAAGATTCCATTGCAACCCATATGCTTGCATTTTTGATAAGGGGTATATGCACTAATTTGAAGTTCATCGTTGGACTTTTCGCAACAACAAATGTGACATCCACTCAGATAATGGCCTTGTTTTGGGATGCGGTTTTCATTCTTGAAAAAACCTGTAACTTGTGGGTCATCGCTTTTACTTCTGATGGAGCTTCATCAAACCGAAGTTTTGCTCGTCTTCACTTGAACTTACAGGGAAAAGAATCCCAGTCAACCAATATATGTTATCGTACTATCAATCTGTTCGCACCGAATCGTTTCATTTATCTCATCTCAGATGGTCCACATTTAATCAAGACATCTCGTAATTGTGTCAATCATTCTGGTTTTAATCCCAAACATACTCGTATTATGTGGAATGACGGTTTGTATATAATTTGGGAACATTTTTCGAAAATTTACCACTCTGATAAAGAAAATGACCTTAACATTCTTCCAAAAGTACATTTGGAACACATCAATTTAACACCACACTCAACTATGCGAGTTTATCTAGCTGCTCAAGTCCTTAGTTCTACCATGGCAAAAGCCCTTGTCCGGTTCGGTGGAGGAGAATGCGAGGCTACAGCAGAATTTTGTGGAAAGTTAGATGAATTTTTTGATTGCATTAATGTCAGGAGCTTGAATGAATATAGAGATCGCAATAAGCCAAATATGGCTCCTTACAGAACAGTTTCTGACAAACGCTTTACTTGGATGAAAAATGATCTTTTGGGTTATTTTGCAAAATGGAAGAGCTCTATTTTGAACAGGAAAGGAAATTTCACAGATAAGGACAGAAGTAGAATGTTTATATCGTGGCAAACGTTCGAGGGAATACAAATGACAGTTTTTTCGATAATTGAGGCAACCAAATTTCTTATTAAGGAGGGAATGGAATATGTTTTGACAGAACGCTTTTGTCAGGACACAATTGAGGAATACTTTGGCCACCAACGTGCTTTTCATGGCAGGAGTGATAACCCAAATTTTCATGAAGCTCTTTATACTGATAACAGTGTGAGAATACAAAAACGCATCTCACATGACAGTGGTAATGGTAAAGGGAGACATGATCATGCCAAATCGTGGGTCAATGTAACAGACGATAAACTACCAAAGAGAAAGACTTAATTTTTTAATCTCAATATTCCTTTTTACAAAATTTACTTATGTACTAGAATGTCTGAGGTATAGAAAAACAAACCGTTGTCGCTTTTGAAACTTACTTGAAAGTTTCCCTGACAATAATTGAGCAAATGAGAATTCTGAATTTTGAGACCTCTTTTTATTTCAATTTCTTTATATTTTTGCTATATTTTTGACAAAACATTCCTTGATTTCTCTACAAAACTGTTTCAGGCTTAGTTTATGTTACGAGTATGGTAATATTCTATCACTAGCATTTGTAAAAATAGGGGATGTTTTTATTCAAGGGTTTTGTTTATTTTGATGGTAAAAAGAAAACATCACTGAACTTTTTAATTAATCAATGTTTGAATGATTACCAGACCTTATCCTATTTGAAAGAATAATAGAAACCCCAAGCTAGATGACCCATTATTTCGACCATTTTTATTAAAAACCTTTCCCAAAACCGCCTGAGTTACTTTTGATTAAGATGAATTTTGATAAATCTCATAATGACAAGTCACTTCGTTTTGGTATATTGAGAAAAATTTTTCACTATCTTATAAAGTAAAAGCTTTTTAGATAATCTAAATATTGCAAACGATAGCCCTTGGTTGGCCCAGTAAGCATAAATATGGTATAATATAAGGGGTGCTCCAAGCAATTTTTTCAGAAAATGAGACAGAATGCTAAGCAACCCCCGGCCTGACCTGAAAAACGGAGTTCAGGGTGGCCAGCGATACTGGAAATACTTGAAAATACTTGAATATACTGGAAAAAAATATTGGTACTTGATTATACTGGAGTTTTTGAAAAAATGCCCATTTTTCCAGTATATACTTGAAAATGATAAATTGGAATACTTGAAAATACTTGAATTTCTTTTTTCAATCAAATCTTCTATTTCCAGGGCTCTTACAGGCTGTTTTGAAGTATAAATTTTCCAAAATTTTCTATTCGGACCCAACCATGGTGGGTCCTCCTGATAACAATGTATTGTACCCTATTTGTAAGGTTAGACATTCTTGGTTGGTCTTATTCACTTAACCTATTTGATATGGCTTTTTTAAAAAAGATGAACCTTAATGGGCATACAAAACTGTACAAAAAATGAAAAAAAGTAAAAGCAGAATCTTAGATATTCTTCAGCTCAAGTTATTTACTGCAAGATAACCCTCATTGAGAATTTCAAAAATCTAGCCTTTGGAGCATGTATTGAAAGAATATATCCAATGTGCACATTTCCACTCTTTGTCTGCCAAATGGATATCTGATATTTGCAAATCAAGCTACTGCTGAAAAATGGAGCCCATGGTAAATGAATTGTGCAGGCTAATGCTAAAGCGGTCAGGGAAAACCTGGAAAACCTGGAAAAAGGGCTATTTTTAGAAAAAGTCAGGGAAAACATGGAAAAGCCAAGGAATTTTTGTAAAGGGAAAAGTCAGGAAATTTCTTTCTATAGTCCCTTGAAATTGATGGTTTTAGCCAATCTTTGAATCCTTATTTTTCAAAATTTTCTGTGTCGGACCCATAACCATGGTGGGTCCTCCAAGTAATCATGAAACCCACTAATATCAGGACACTTGACCTATCTAAAATTGATGGTGGTATTTTTGAAAAGTCTGAAAGGTAGTGACATGAAAAGTGCTCGCCAATTTTCTATGTTAAAAACTTATGCTAGAAAATAAACCTTCTGGGAGCAGTGAGCCATAGGGAAATGATTCTAGAAATAAGAAGTTGAAAATTGGGAAAATGTCAATTTTTCAGCAAAGTTTTTGATTTGACTGAATTGACTAAACTCTTAATTACACAGTTTCTTCGTCTGCTCGAACTGGAAATGTCTTAAAATTCTTGAAGTCTGATATTTGAAGAAAATATTTCTGATAGTCTCTAGAAAACATTCTGGAAATATCGGAAAATTTCTTCCTACTACTTAGAATTGCAATAAAAGAAATTTTACCCACTTCGCTCGCACGCACTCAAATCCTCTGATTTGACAACCTTGCTGCGTAAGCTGTTAGTAATAAAATTCTAGAAATTAGACAACCGCTGTAGTACGCCATGGTGTCATAAATCCACTAGTTTCTAGAGCACATTTTGATCTGTTGTTTAATTTGAGAAAATGTCAAAATAATTCTGGCATCAGTGACATTATTTTGTGCACACAATTTTGTCATAATATTTTTAAGAAAGGGAAGCCCATAAAATTTCTGGCAAATTGAGGATCCGGATATCCCTATTCTAACGAAGCACCATACGTAAAGTTCAAAATATACTTGAATGTACTTGAATTTTGCACCTTCATATACTTGAAAATAGCAAAGATATACTTGAAAATTATCAAAAATGCTCCAAAATGTACTTGAATATACTTGATTTTCAATGACTAAAATCGCTGGCCACCCTGGAGTTGCTTATAACAAAATGAGTAGCCAGGTCAAAAATATGGAATTATAGTTTTTTTACATTTTGCCCTTTAGTTTATATAAGCCCTCCGATCGCACTTTCTATACTCTGTCTCGTTTTCATGTTCATATAATTTCCATAGTTTCTTCAGTGGTCTCAGCCCCCAGGAAAATGAAACAAAAAAATTAGCCCTCAGAAACATTTTGAAAACCTCTAGCCTCTAATAAAAAGGGGGACTGACGATTTCTTTACTTCTCGCTTTCAAATTGATACGTTATACCTATAACGGGAAGGGTCTACGGTGCTCTTTTGTGATTAATTGTAGTGGGGGTTAAATAACCAGAGAGACTCCCTAGACATGGGTGGTCACCATAAAGTGGAGTCGATAAAAAGCCTTATAGGAAAAAGTGAAGGTTTCAGCACTATTTAGGAAAACTTAATGAAATTGGAGAAGGGGCACTTCAAAGTGATATTAAGGGGCAAAAAGGGTACCAGTTCCATCCCTCTTTGGTCAGCAAGGAACTAGTAATCTCATTTTAAAGGATAATAATAAAAAATAAGCATTTTCAGGTGGATCATAATATTTGTTTTTGTATGATACTAGATATAGTATGCTTTTAAATCTCTCATCACAAGCAATAAACCTAACATATAATAATATCAGTGAAAACTACAATCACTTCTCACAAAAAACAATCAGAAGGGAAAACTCATGCTGCTTAATTTTTACAAATACAATGTGCCTGAAAAAAGTGAACAAAATTTATGAAAAAAAAAGTCCTCATATTTTATGGCAAATTTCACGATGACATTCAACAAATTCCCTGCAGAAAAAAAGCAATAAATTCTTATGGGAAAACGAATGAATAGTAATGATCAACCGTACAATAAAAGATTCTGTAAATTTATATCTAAATGCAAAAAAAACAGTAAAACTTAGTTACGACTGCTAAAATGTAAATGAAATAGAAATTTCTAAGAAAATAATCAAAACAATATATGATTTTCAGTTATCAATTAGATTGCTTTCCACTTTTTTGTTTGATGTCCTTTCTGAGGCCTTTTTCTTTTGCAGAAATTCTGGCTTTTTCTTTGTAGTCTTCTAATATTTTACGAACTTTTGAGAAAGCACGTACTCTCAAATACAACGTAAGAATTCCAAAAACCATGTCCTTTGATACCTTGAAGTCAATCTCCATTTCTGTAGATATGAGAAGTGTTTGACAGCACTGAATCACTCTATGATCTCTGTAGCATTGCAATAAAATATCATCAGTGTGGATAACCCTCAAACACTTTTTTGATGTATTTTTACAAAATATAGCTTCTACTACACGAAATAGCTCCTCTGCTGAGGTGGAAATTTTCCATAATCCACCTCTGTTTATATCATCAAGAAACGAGTCATCAATATCGTTGTCCTTTCCTGCCTCTAAAAATGACATTGCCATTTGACAGTAGGGAGACTTCCATTCCTTTGAGTTTTTTAGTTTTTTGTAAAGTTTCTTGTACACATATCCTCCAATGTATCGTAATCCGTGGCGTTCTTTTTCTGAAAGTTCTGGCAAATGTTGATATTGAAAAGGTATCCATGGCTCCTTAGTAGTATCAATTGATTCTTCATCAGATTCTTCCTCGGCTGTTTTAAGTTCCTTACGCAAAGATGTAAAACGATCAGCAAGTTTCTTCATCAGTAGAGTTGAGACATCTCTGCTCAATCCAATGTACTTTTTTGCATCCAGTATTACTTTAGAAAAGATGCTTGAATACAATTTCTCGTTATTCCCATTTTTATGATAGTTGTCATATATTGGACTGACAACCTCAAAAAACTCATCGATGACAATGACTTTATTGTCGTTCAATTCAGATTTCAAATCATCGGGGTAACAACCATTCTCACTAACAACAGTTACTATTTCTTCCATCAAAGTTTGTAGCTTCTCGATCGTAAGCACTGTTTTTGTTGCAGGTTTTGCTTTCGGTGGTTCATTCTCTTTATCTCTGTGCACGATTTGATGGCGTTTCAATCCAGATTTACTTTTACACTTTTTTTTGGCATATGTCGCAAACCAACTCACATTTCGTCACCTGAAGGGTTGAGAAAGTAAAAAAGAATTTATATTTTAGTAGGTTACATACTTTAACCAAATGGCTAACCTAAAATCTATATTCCTCTAGCACTACTCAGCCATATCACACTTAAATAGCAAGGCTGAAGGTTTTGAGTCCTCCAAATTTGTTGGGAAATTGTTATTATTTTCTCCCCTAAAGTAAACCTATATCTTATATTCTAAATCCACTTGCAACCAATATTGTTTTTGATCATTCAAAAATGCTAAAGGCTTGAATATTTTACAGTTTTCACAGTTTTCACAGGCTAGAAACATTAGTTTGGTACTGCAGGTACTTCTCAAAAAAAATCAATGAAAAATTCAAACTTAAAAAGTGAAAAAGGAGGAAGATTAACAGATTAATAAAGCTTTAGGGCAGACTCTGTATCGAAAAAAATAACTCACATCGTCTACTGCTTCATCAATTTGTTTTAGAAACTCCTCATCTTCATCTAATGCTGCCAAAATAGCATCAAAATCTTCTCCAGAGAAAAAGTCACTGTCTTTAGTAGCCATTTTTATCTATGAAAACTGTAAAATGTGACTTCCGAGAAAATGTTTGTGCACTCTTGTTGTTGTCTCGATTATTCAAACACGGGAGTTTAACTCGATGGAAAGCCGCACCAGATTTCCTTTTGATCTCACCGCGCTTTCCCGACCAGGGTTTTCTGTCTATTGACTATGTTTTGCCGTATATTTTTTCTTGGGGTTTGTTTCGTTCGTTTTTGGGATCAGTTGTTAAACATTTTCTTTTGGAAAGTTGGGTTTTGGTTTTAATTAACAGTTCTGTATTGCTTTCTTCATTTATAGGAATGCTGATCACATTCACACGAATTACAAAGACTTGTACACTCATCTCAGAAATAAAGGATATTATGTAGAAGTCTTGGGTAGGTATAATTAATTCAAATCGAAAAGGATATGTGTATGTGCCGTTCTTAAGGGTGCATTTTTCGAACCTGTTAGTCCCTTTAAGGGTTGGAAAAAATCATTTTTTGAGTCCATATAGGGTAGGAAATTTCAATTTTTTTCCACTTGAAAGATTGAAATTTGGTCGGCAAATCAGTCCTAATAAAGGTCGTAAAACCCACAAAGTCGAGCTGCGCATATTCGTCAGCTTGCAACGCTAGCACCCTCGAATGTAAAAAACCACCGACCCCTTGGATTCTTACATTACTAAGTTATCTTTGAAATATTGACTTCATGAAACCTATCAGCGGTCACTTTTCAATTCTCTTTAGGAACACCATTCACTTGTTTCGACGCTTCAAATTACGGTGTATTAATCCTGCCTGATCTAGAAGAAGAATACTTCCCTGACGAACTACTCAAACTTTACAATGATGTTGTTAAACATAAACTCTCTCTCATCGTCCTCGCTGATTGGTATAACAAAGAAGTCATGAAGAAAATCCAATTTTTCGATGAGAATACAAGAAAATGGTGGGTTCCACAAACTGGTGGTGCAAACGTACCAGCATTAAACGAGTTACTTTCAAAATGGGGAATCTCGCTGACGTCGGAAGTTTATCGCGGTGACATCACGCTAGACGGGAAGAAAGGTTTACAATTTAAATTTGGATTTTAGAATATTCATGATATACATGACGTAATGTTTTCTACGGAAGCAGCCCAATCTTTTTTCCAGTAGTGACAAATTTTAAACAATTTTTCTTTGGCTTAAATTTTCTACTAATGGAAAAAACCGGGATATTTCTATGGAAAATTCTGTTATGTCATGAATATCATAAATACATTCTTTAGGATCAGTGATCGGGGATTAATTCTACCACCCAGAGAAATTTTTTTTGCTTTTTCAGCCGTAGCCGTAGAGCATTTTCAAGTATATTTTGGGGATACCGGGTGGACCACGAAATAATATTTTTAAGGGCTTGATAGCTAACTGTGTTTACGAAAAAGTGAGATTTTTACACACGTATATTCGCATTAAATTTAAAAGCGGAAAGTCAAATATAAAATGTTGCTTGTAAATTTTTAAGTTACGTTCAATGGTTCTAAAACTATAAGTTTGAGAAATCAAATTCACTTTTGGAAAAAGTCCAAAAATACGTCGAAAGGGGTACCGAATTGAGCACTTTCTTACAATTTTGACTGAAAGTTTTTTAGGAAACTTTCTCAGATCTTTGGTTGACTATTTTCCCCAATCTCTAGTTGTTTATGCTATTCAACATAAATAAGCTTAATTGGGTTGTAAGTCATTGAAATAGTACGAATTATTCCCTTTAAAAGAATAGCGATAATTTGATACCTCTTTTTTGACTTTGCTTAAGGTTGTCCTAACAAATTTTATAACTGACTGTTAGCTCAAACATTCAAGACCAAAAACCTAATATTCTTCCCTCTCATTTTCTTCACAGTTTTGTATTCTTCCGGGACAAGCATAGGGAAATTTCCTTCTAACGGTATCATTATTGAAGCTGAGAAACTGGTTGATCAAGCAGCTGAGGTATTGACTGGTGAAACGGACAGCAAAGCTCGTGTACCCGTACTGGGTTTTTATCAGCCTCAAGACGAACCCCATGCTGGTCGCATTGTGGTTTACGGAGATTCCAATTGTTTCGATTCAGCTCAGAATGAAAGAGGTAAGATAAATTAAAATCTAATTTCGATCATTCATGTCAAACAAGCTAGATTTCCGATTTTTATTTTTACAAAGGTTAGATTTCGGCCTTCAATACAAAAATGAAGTCAAACTTATTATCTCAACGTGTATTTTTAAAGGGAATCGTTTCGTGTATTTTTGAAGGAAAATTTATTTGCCAATCGGATGTATTTAATCTAACCTTTACTTTTTCACCGTAAAGAGGAAAGTCAAGCTTAAAATTTCATGTGTCACTTTATGAATTCGGTTCAGTGATTAGGAAGTTAGAAGCTTCTATACTGAATTTTAACTAATTTTAATAACGACTTGACAATCCAGTTAAAGACCTATGCTGTATTTATCGATTTTTCTAATCATTCTAATCATCCTCTATCTTAGATTGCTTCTGGTTGATGGATAAATTTTTGAACTACACCTTGGACTTTAGCGATGCTCCTTTCAAAGGCACGCAAGAACACTTTTACAGCGACGAATCAGACTTGCCAACTCGACTTGAAGGTATGTACACTTCCCATTAGTATTTACTCTCGGGTACCTAATAGCCGGGAGGTTTGGAATAAGCGGGGGGTTTGGAAAAAATCTCAATATTTAATAAGCGGGGGGTTGGAATAAAAATATCCTAGGTAGAAAATGTTGATTTAAAGTTCGGGCGAGAATCGCTATTTCAGCACTTCCACTTTTTTTCATCGAGTATTTCGATTTTGGAGGGGTTCGGTGGTTTTTAGCCTATATTCCAAGCCTTATTGGAGCAAATTTGAGCTTTTAAATCCTAAGATCTTACTAGTAAGTCATGTTAAAACTCCACCTTCTAACTTTAGTTCAACGCACTTCAAAATCACTTGTGGTGTTCTGTGAAAAATATTGACGTATTTTTACCATTTTCAACAAGCTTTTACAGACTTAATTTTAAGCGAATGTGAACAAAAGTGATTCGTGTATTTTGGAAGGAAATCATGCTCTGTTTTTAGTTGTTTGACAACCATAAGCTTGAGATTGTTGGTTCAAACCTGCATACACCATTTTTACAATTTCTTACTCGATTATAATTTCTATTTTTTTCAGGTAACAAGCTTCATGATTACTCGAAAGTGATCGAACTTGGCAAGAATGGCGTCAAATATCGAGATCTACCATCTTGTCCTTCATTGAAATGGTCCAAACCATTCATAAGACAGGGCGAAGTACCGAAAGACCTTTTTCCTGGGGCTCCCCCCGTACCGTAAGTTGTTTTTAAGATTTGATTGCATTTTAGTGGGTTTTGAATGACATTAAATTTAGGAAAAAATTCATTTGTCTATCTTTGCTTTTGGACCTACCCCGGTGGAGGTCCTATAAATTAACCTCTGTTCGTCCGTCCGTCCGTTCGTTCGTTCGTTCGTTCGTTACCAACTTTTCTCGAGATTGGCTCATTAGTTTTTTCTGATTTTTTGCACAAAGATGTGTAACTATAAACCCTCGAATGTGACGGAGCCCGATTTTCGAAAAAAAAAATTTTTGGGTAAATTTGGGCCAAAAAACGGCTAAAAAACGGGTTTTCTGGACTTTGTGAAAAATTGGATCATTAATTTTTTCTGATTTTTTGCATGAAAGTAGGGTACCATCATATGTAAAAGATGGCTCAAGCAGATTTTCGCAAAAAAAATTTGTTGGCTCTAAAAACGCATGTTTATCTATAAGAATCACTATTAATAAGCATACATCAATGTTCTTAATCAAATTACTCAATTTGTTTTATGAGATAGATGTTTTTTTGCTCATGAGGGCTTACTTTTGAAGAATATGTGTGTTTAGACAGGAAATTTTGGTTGCTTGGCGTGTTTTTATGGAAAAAGTGGCCAAATTAGATATTTTTTTATAAGCACATTATCAATTACTTAGGTATTAGCTTTTCTCGAGATTGGCTCTTTCATTCTTTATGATTTTTTGCACAAAAATGCATAACTTTAAACCCTCGAATGTGACGAAGCCCGATTTTCGAAAAAAAAAGTTTTTGGGTAAATTTGGGCCAAAAAACGGCTAAAAAACGTGTTTTTTGGACTTTGTGAAAAATTGGATCATTATTTTTTTCTAATCTTTTGCATAAAGTAGGGTACCATCATATGTAAAAGATGGCTCAAGCAGATTTTCGCAAAAAAATTTTGTTGGCTCAAAAAACGCTTGTTTATCTATAAGAATCACTATTAAATAAGCATACATCAATGTTCTTAGTCAAATTACTCAATTTTTTTTATGAGATAGATGTTTTTTTTTGCTCATGAGGGCTTACTTTTGAAGAATATGTGTGTTTAGACAGGAAATTTTGGTTGCTTGGCGTGTTTTTATTGAAAAACTGATCAAATTTGATATTTTTTTATAAGCACATTATCAATTACTTATGTATAGCTTTTCTCGAGATTGGCTCTTTCATTGTTTATGATTTTTTGCACAAAGATGCATAAGTATAAACCCTCTAATGTGACGGAGCTCGATTTTTGAAAAAAAAATTTTGGGGTAAATTTCAGCTAAAAAACGGCCAAAAGAAGAGTTTTTTGGACTTTGAAATTTTGGATCATCTGATTTTTTGCATGAAAGTAGTTAAAAGATTGCTCAAGCAGATTTTTGTAAAAAAATATTTTTTCAGCTCAAAAAACGCATCTTTATCTATAAGAATCACTATTAATAAGCATACATTAATGTTCTTAGCCAAATTACTCAATTTTTTGACGAGATGGATGTTTTTTTGCTCACGAAGTCTTGAATATGAAAGATTATCGTCCACCTCTAAGCAAAACGCACTGTCGAATATTTTAAGATATCCGATAGCAAAATATCTCTTCTGTAGCAGCGAGCATAAAGGAAATAGTTTTTTTTGATCAAATAATTACTTAAATGTCACATAAATAAAACAGATAAAAGAAAGTTCTTTTTAACAAAAGAGAAAGGAAATTCGAACGTTTTGTAATTAAAGAGAAAAAAAAACAATGAAATTGACATCCTTAAATAAGATAGTAAAACGTTCGGAAACTCGGAAACGTTCGAAAATGTTATAAAAAGGGAGAAAGACTGAATGACAAAATAATGGGATAAAAAGTAAAATACATTTCTGCTAATTGGTGAACGATAAACCATATATTCAACGTGAAAAATCGGATATCGAAATTATTCAGTCTCGCTTTAATATCATCAAGCTCGACTGAATAATTTTCGATATCCGATTTTTCTTGTCGAATATCTGCTTAATATTTCAAGAGCATGAAATTTTGGTTAATGGTCACGTCACGTAGATATCAATTATATATGTTTTAAATGCACAACCAGGTAGGTCCATAAAAGTATCACTTGTTTTACTTGTATTGTTAAAGATCGTTTCAGTAGATCTTTTACAAATTTGAAGTACATCAGCAAAGAACATTTTCTATCAAACTTTATACGTCAGTGTAATTTGCTGTTTAATATGGCGAATGTCTTACTTCGCGGAAAATGTCTTTTGCATCAATTCATTATTTATCATTTAGGGTGCCTGTCAGCATCCCTCTATTAAAGGGGTGCACTTGACCTATATATATATCATTTAAAAAACCTCAGGCTAAATTAATGTTATTTCTAACCTGTAAGAATTTACATTTCTCTTCATAGGGATCCAACCTAGACGATTCGATGTTAACGATGGAAGGAAGGAGAAAGGCGTTGGGCGTTGATCTAACCACCGCCACGAAAGGGCGGTTTCCAGGATTCTTGTTGTTCTATTGCTTCTTGACGTTGCTCATCTTGGGGTTGTTGTTACTGGCGAGATGGAAATTGAAAAACCCACCCTGGTTAAAAGAAAGGAAGAAATCAAGACAAAAACGATTATCTTCGTATGAAACTGTATAAGTTTTGATGGTTAGACGTTCCAGCAAGGGAACCTAGGACAGGAATGCGATTCAACCGTCAGAAAGAACGCTACATTCTTCCTAAGTCAAGATTACGTCACTTTTATTAACTGAAACACCGAAAAAGCAGTAGTTTGAACCCTGATTGTTATTAAATCTGTGACCGCAGTCGGAGGTGACCCGAAGGCTCCTCTTTCAAGAGCTACTTACCTGAAGGCTCCTCTTTCAAGAGCTACTTACCCGAGGGTAGGATTACTCCACTACACTTACACTATTAAAATGAGTAAACACAAGGATCAAAGGCAACTTTTTCGGGTGTTTCCAAAAGCAAGGATGACGTAAGCTTGAGTAATAAAGGATTTGAGAACTCGAATTTTCAACAACAACAAAGATTTACAGTAAGCTCTCGCTTATTCGAGCCTCTATATTTCGAATCTTTCTATAAATTGAAATTGTTTCCAGCCCCCGTCAAGAAGAAAGCCTTTAAAATTCTTTCGATAATTCGAATCTCTCTTTTATTCGAACTAAATAAGATTCTCTGTTCGTGTTCGAATTAGCAAGAGTCAACTGTATACGTTACTGTATATCATAGGGTCCTCCAGGGTTCAGGTACCCCCAAATCTCTGGCTGACTAGTATATACTGTACTTACTGCCAAACTTTCAAAACTTCGAGTGCTGCCTTTTGAAAGACTGAAATTTCGAAAATATTGTTCCATTTTGATTTTTTGACTAATTCATCCAACTATAAGCCAAAATTTTAAAATTTTAATCCAATTTACGAGAACGACTAGCATTGATTGGTCGATTCGGATCAATTACATCACAATTTTGAGATTTAACCAATAAGGTTGATTTAAATGTTGAGGCTTTTGAAAGATAGCCGGAATTACGGTTATTTTGGATTTGGGACTATGGGGCTTGTTCCGTTGCATTTGTAGATGATTTTATCATATATTTTTATCATGTTAGATGTTTGAGATGGATAATTCTAGGATAATAAATAAGTTCTGTCATGTACCCCAGTCCTTAAATGTAGGTCGTTTTTTTACCATTTTGTTATTTATCGATTGAATGCAGTTGACAAATCAATAGGCGGACGCCGTTAGTCTCCGTTAATAGACCTTATCGGAGTTTTTGATTTTTCTAAAAAAGCGATGCATTGTGGGATTGTTTCGAGTGTATTACAATAGAATTTCCTCGAGGAATTCCTAAGAGATTTCTATTGTAATACACTCGAAACAATCCCACAATGCATCGCTTTTTTAGAAAAATAAAAAACTCCGATAAGGTCTATTAAAAGTGCCTGCCTTTTAGAGATTTTTTAGATCAATGGCAATAACTTTATCTGTAGACACTGTATTTTTTTAATTGTTGACCTGGAATTTCTTTTACGGAGGCTTTGAAAGGATTGAAACTATCACATCCCGCCATCTGCAAAGTGATAACCTTTTTTTTAAGTCCGACTTGTCAATTGTCAGAAATTTCAGAATTTTTCCAACGTTATACGTTTTCTACCATCATTTTCATTTTTAACTTATGATATTATGAATACCCATTTAAAATTTATTCCTTAATTGTATATATAGTGTACACCATGCATTCAAATGAATTGCAAATTTATCAATATTGATTTATTTTTCGTAGTTTCATAGTAGGGCGTTTTTTATCGTTTATTTTATCATATTTTGTGGAAACGTGTAACCAGAACTAAATTGAAACTTTCTCATTTACTCTTCTTTAGTTTAGATCCCTTGCCGCAGGAGTTGGCAAACGATATCATCCACCAGGATGCGAGTGAAATTTTTCAATCTGCGGACCTATGCATCCTGGTGAATGATATCGTTTGCCAACCTGCGGACCAGGGTCCGGGGGATAGGCTGGCGAGGGTACTACCTTTACGTAGTGACGGGTATGCCAAGTATGCCCGGTCATACTTCCGCTAATTCACGGTTTTTGTACCCCTATAAGTAATTTTCGAGAGTGAAGAAAAAGGAACCCTTATGACCTTAAATGGCTTAAAACTCGCCCACGCAGACGATCGCATATACCTGACACCAAGTTTATTGAAAGTACCCCCCCCCCTCGGGCAAGTCAAGTACACAAAGTACAGTCAGCACAACACAATTATATAATACCAACAAGTTTTAGAAAAAAATTTGCCCACGATTTTCGAAGGGTTTGAAACAATGCATTTCTTGTAACTTTAATTCTTGCTTAGCAACATAAATTCTTATGAGATGATTAATCAATTGTTTCTAAAATTATCTATAAATGTAAGGACTTGTTCTCTCAAGCTGTGATGGCCGAGTGGTTAAGGCGTTTGACTCGAAATCAAATGGGATCTTCCCGCGTAGGTTCGAATCCTACTCACAGCGTTTATAATAATTTTTTAGATAAATGTTAGTCCCTTTTTTATTCATGACTCTTCTTGTAACTGACAAAAAAAATTGTTTTCAGTGTTTTGAGTACTCAACTAATTTAAGGATGTCTTTTTCAAAATATTACGTAATCTAAATTTCTGCCACGCTATTCACATTCTCAACAGCGGTCAATCTGGTCATTCTCGAAAACAGATTAATTCAAGATGGCGGCGGGATTTTTTGCACGTGCTGCAAGAAGTGGAAAAAGTGGAGCTAAAATCTTTTCAAATTCAAGATATGCTAATTCTTCACGGTCGAAAGCAACAACATCTCTTCAGAGGAAGGTTTGCATAATTTTTATTGCCTTTTGTTCTAGGTTTCTAACATAACAGTCGCTGGAAGTCGAGGTGTTTTTTGTTATCCAAAAACTTGTTTCTCTAAACAACAACAACACTAATTTTTTACAAACCTAGCCTTGGATTCCCCCCATAGGTAATAAGTAGTAGTCTGGAAATCCATACTCTCTAACCAAAACTTACACTACACTGTCGAACGCAATTGAATAGTAATCGAATATAACCCGGGATTTGCCCGATCGATTGCTCCAGACCCGATCAGTCGAACTAATCGAACCGATTTTTTAATCGAACTAATCGAACCCGATCGAACCTAATCGAACGATTAGAGTTCGATTATCGAACTTAATCGAACCTAATCGAACACTCACAATTTTTGATAAAACTCGAGTTCGATTAGTTCGATGAGTCGTCAGGTGATTAGTTCGATTAGTTCTATTAATTTCGATTAGTTCGATTGGTTTACTACGGATTAGTTCGATTAGTTCGGCAACTTGACCAGTGTTGGGTTCGATTAGCTCGATTAGGTTCGATTAGTGCGATAAGTTAAACTAGCGACTAGTTCGATTAGTTCGATAACTTGCCAATTCATTAGTTTGATTAGTTCTACTAAGTTCCATTGGTTCGACAACTTGACAAGTGATTATCCCGGCCCGACGATGCTTAACTTCCGTGATCTGACGAGAACGGGTGCTTTCATCCTGGTATGGACGTGGAGCATGCCTGGAGTGCTTTGTCTGGCTATTTATACCTTGCTCGAGGCCGACTAAGCAGTCAGACTAAGTTCTCCGGCGGGACCGACTAAATACTTAGTCAGGCAAAGTTCTCCTGCGGGACCGGCTGGTCAGTCAGGCTAATTAGGCTAATTTCCCCGGTCGGACCGATTGAGGCCTCTACAGCTCTCCACAGCCCCCCATAGGCTTTCGGACCCCTTCGGATACCCTCTGCCTTGCTCTCCCTCAAAGCCACCACCTTCCATCAGTCATCCGAAGCCTTTAGAAGGCTTGGAAAGGCTTGAAACTTGGCGAAAATTGGTCAAAATCGGAAAAAAAATGAACTCCTTACGGTACCACCGCGGACGGCCCCTGGGGGTCCCGGCCGGTGTGCCGGGGGGTCGGATCGGTGCTCACTGGTCAAGGGGGATGTGAGAGTACACGTTTGCATCAGTTTGGCTCCTTCAAAGTTCCTCAAAGTGCCGTCAAAAGCCGGCAAAAATTGCCAAAAACGACCTACTCAATTTCTCACCAGCAAAATTCGGCCGCCTTCGGGTACCACCGTGGACCGGCCCTGGGGGTCCCGGCAGGCGTTCCCGGGAGTTCCATTGATGTCAACCGGCTATGAGGGATGTGAAGGTACTCCTCTGCACCGGTTGGGGTGCTTCAAAGTTCCTCAAAGTGTCGTCAAAGGCCGGCAAAAATTGGAAAAATGGTGAAAATTGGTCAAAATGGGAAAAAACGACTTCATTTGGGTACCACCGTGGACCGGCCCTGGGGGTCCTGGCAGGGGTTCCCGGGAGTTCCATTGGTGCCAAAGGTTCAGGGGGAATGTGAAGGTACTCTCCTGCACCGGTTGGGGTGCTTCAAAGTACCTCAAAGTGTCGTGAAAAGCTGGCAAAAATTGGTAAAAATGACCTCCTTTGGGTACCTGCCCCGGTTAGACCAAATTTGGCCTCTACAGGCCTCCACAGCCTACCACAGCCCTTCGCATCCATTCGGATGCCCTCTGCCTTGCTCTCCCTCATGGCCAGCACCCTCCATCAGTCATCCGAAGCCTTCAAAAGGCTTGGAAAGGCTTGAAAATATGCGAAAATTCGTCAAAATTGGATAAAAACCGTACCGCCGCGCACGGCCCCTGGGGGTCCCGGCCGGGTGTCCAGGGAGTCCGACTGGTGCCCACCGGTCGGGGGGGATGTGAGGGTAGACCCCTGCACCAGGTCCTTCAAAGTTTCTCAAAGTATCGTCAAAAGCCGGCAAAAATTGTTCTGGCTCGCTCCGTGGACCGATTTCGGGGCCTCCCGGACACCAAACGGGGGTCCTTGAACGGTCCCCCCGACCTGGGCCGAAATGGGTGGCACACATGCTTTGCATATCGACCGGTTTGGATGTCTGGGAGGTCCCGGGGGTCTCGCTATAAAGGGATTTCCGCATGCCCAAAAATCGCCATTTTGACCCGCTGGTCGGCCCTGTCCGGGTCAGGACCGGGCCGCCGAGGGTCGTACGGGTCGGGACTGATGTCTTGCGTCCATCCCAACCCATCAGAACATTAAGGAAGGCCGTCCGGCTTCAGGCGTGCCCTTAAAACCGGAGATTTAGAAAGTTGGCATTAACGGTTTTCCGGATTCGTTCCGGACTTTCGTGGCTGGAATGGTCGAAGGCACCCTTCTACTTTGCTCTCAGACCGTTTTCAACGTTAAGAAAGGCTTACAGGACTTTTCGGGGCCTCGAGACCGAGCTATGGTTACGGTACTCTTAAAAAGGGCATTTCCGGACTTTCCTGAACCAGGAAAATCCGGTATAATGCCCCAAACGACCCAAATCGCCGGTCTTTATGCCTGGACATCTTTTCCACTTTTCGAGTTCATTATAACAAGCCTTGCAGGAGCCCCCAAAGCTTGCGGAAAGTCGCGAGTTTCGGAGGCTTGCTGGGGAGTTCCGGAGGGGTTTGAAAAGTCCGGAACACCCGGATGGGGTTGGGCCACACCCAAGGAAGGTGTGGTCCAAATATGAAGCATAACGGACTAGTGGTTGGTGAACTAGGGTCGATAGACCGTCCGGCTACTGTGGCTTCGGGTGTGGCTTACTTCCCAATTCTATGCTAAACGCCCTACTTGCACTGGCTGTGACGTCATTTTAAGGCTTTCAAATACAGACGGAAATATACTATGTAGGGAATCAAGAAATTGGTTTTGATGCGAACTAATCGAACAATGTCTTGATCGAACTTAGATCGAACTAATCAAACCATTCGATCAAATCGAATTAATCGAGCTATATCTTGGTCGAACTAATCGAACCATTAAATCTAATCGAACTAATCGAACTATATCTTGATCGAACTAATCGAACCATTAAATCTAATCGAACTAATTGAACTATATCTTGATCGAACTAATGGAACAAACTCGAACTTAATCGAACACTCACAATTTTAAGGAAAATCTGAAAGTTCGATTAGTTCGATTAATCGAACTCTAATCGTTCGATTAGGTTCGATCGGGTTCGATTAGTTCGATTAAAAAATCGGTTCGATTAGTTCGACTGATCGGGTCTGGATTGCTTCGATTAGGACCCTCCTGGCGGTCCGGAAACACCAGAAGATTCCGGAGCACAATTTACAGCGATTGGTCTGCACCGGAACTCAAAAATGTTTCGAAGCAAGATATCCGCGATGTAATTACCACGTGCGATTGGTTTGGGAACGCGAAAATCTGCAAGGAAAAATAACCCTTGAGCACCAAAAACCTTAAAATCAACCAGAATTTACCATAGGATCCTATGGCTATGGCGCGCGATTAAGCGCTATAAAATACTATCATTTTTATAATACTATCTTTTCAAAAATAATACTATCTTTTCTAGTGTAATACTATCTTTTCTAATATAATACCGTGAGAGGTCCTAAAGCCGACAGCCCAGCCTAATTCCGACCCCCCAAATCACGTGCGTTTGCGTAGGGTAAAATGGTGAAATGCGAAAATCGAATTTGGCAAAAAAATTTTGAAAAATGACCCTACAAGATTTGACTATATCTTTTTATTCCATGAAGAGATTACTTTCAAATAAAAAATGTATTGACAATGAATGGGTAAGCTTTCTAGAAATCCAAACATAAATTGTATAGCTTTTACCAAAAAATAGCACTTTAGGATCAGAAACAGTCAAAAACCAGTTTTTTCCAATTTTCTTCGAGTTACAGGAATTAATTCCTTGTTTGTTTTGATCTGAAATTTTCAGTAGGGGTGGCCATCATGGTTCCCTTGCTCATATCAGGAGGGCCCGAGACGGGGGTAAGAGAATTAAAGTTTATAAGTAAAATCTTAATTATCACCCTAAAAAGTGCCTTTTTTATGTCCATATCTTTTAATAGATTGTCCTAGCCTTATCCCTCTTTCAGTAAAGCTTCCTATACCTTTTGTCCTTCAGAAAAACCAAAAATATTGGCCTTAATTGCTTGCTTTCAGTTCCTGTAGCCAGTAGTGTGACCCCCTGTATTTCTATTTGTGACCCCCTGTATTTCGCGCGGGTTTTTTAAGATAAGTCACATGATCAATCCGCAGTCTTATTGGACTAGAGAAAGCGAAAGTGAATCGCGCGATCTGATGGATGAAAAAGACCGCGGAGCTGGAAACGAATGGAATTCTCTAGAATTCTCATTTTAAATTCAGATGGGCGGCAGAAAAGCACGTCTTTTGCTTTGGACGAAAGGTTGTAAATTCTGGTTGATTTTAAGGTTTATCTTATCTTATCTCATTTAATGAATTAGTAAGGCTTCTTCAAGTTTTGGGAAGGTAAGTCCTGTAAAAGTTATTTTTTTTCGTGGAACAAATGTTTAAAAAGCATTTTTGTGCCAAGGTTTATTTTCTTCGCAAATTTTGTCTTCAATCTAAAAAGATGAGGAGTATTATTGCTCATATCAGGAGGGCCGAGACGGGGTAAAGATTAAAGTTTATAAGTAAAATCTAATTATCCCCTAAAAAGTGCCTTTTTTATGTCCATATCTTTTATAGATTGTCCTAATTATCCCTCGTTCAGTAAAGCTTCCTATAACCCTTTTTGTCCTTCAGAAAAACCAAAAATATTGGCCTTAATTGCTTTGCTTTCAGTTCCTGTAGCCAGTAGTGTGACCCCTGTATTTCTATTTTGACCCCTGTATTTCGCGCGGGTTTTTTAAGATAAGTCCATGACTCAAATCCCGCAGTCTTAGGACTAGAGAAAGCGAAAGTAAATCGCGCTATCTGATTGGATGAAAAGACCGCGGGAGCTGGAAACGAATGGAATTCCTGAATTCTCATTTTAAATTCAAGATGGGCGGCAGAAAAGCACGTCTTTTTGCTTTGGGACGAAAGGTGTAAATTCTGGTTGATTTTAAGGTTTTATCTTATCTTATCTCATTTAATGAATTAGTAGAGGCTTCTTCATGTTTGGGGAAGGTAAGTCTGTAAAAGTTATTTGTTTTTCGGTGGAACAAAGTGTTTAAAAAGCATTTTTTGTGCTCAAGGTTTATTTTTCTTCGCAAATTTTTGTCTTCAATCTTAAAAGATGAAGGTATTTGACTGATGCTTAGATTTTCCATAGAACATAGTAAACTATTCAGGAACTAGACTTTTTACAGACTTTCAAAAATCTGTTAGTTTCTGATGGATATATTGAAAAAGTTTACATGGGTAGTTTGCGTTCGGTTTCGCGTTCCCAAACCAACGCAACGTGAACTACTGTTGAAAAAAATTCTATGTTACAAACAATTCCCTCTCCAGTTGAACGAAACTATTGCTAGAACTCTCGAAACAAACATCTAAAAATAGCTGTAATGTCAAGATGTCAATTAATGTAATTAAAAAGTGGCGAGTTGTAAAAATAATTACCTTTTATTCTGGATCAGTTGCTCGTGTTTAAAACGATAAACAGTTTTGGAATAAAAGTGACGTTCCGGGAAAAATACGAAACAACTTGACGGTTTCCCAATCAAGAAACAAACAGACTAAATTGTAAAAATGGGGCGAAGTTGAAAAAAGGGCGGATGCAGGATGCACTTAATTTGAATAACAAACATCGAATCAATGAGGCGGGAACTATGAACGCCCTCTTTACCACCCATAAGTCCGGATGTTTATTTATGGAAGGCCCGCAATCGGATAGCTCTTCATTTAAGTGTACTCTTTGACGACATATATTATCTTTACTAGAATAGGAGCAAGGTGTCATGTAATACATAATAATTGTAATATACGTCGTCTATTTGTATTCTTATCATGTAATATATAAAATAATGTAATATACGTCCTCTATATGTATCCTTACACAGAGTCCCGGCCCCGCAATCAAGCCAAGTGCCAGTGTGAAGTAATAGAAACCAGACTTGATTACGTAACATTTCAAAATGAGCACGCTTGTACACAGACCTCTTTTATATTTTCGTGTGCTTTGGAAAATCAAAACATCTCTTTACTTTTTATGATGCTGTTACTACTGTTGTCATTTATGACGTTGTGCATATTGCAATAAAAAAATATGTTTTGTTATAAGAAGCAATTATTGTTATTTGGTTCAATTGGTTCAGTGTATCAAATCTCTCAGTTTAGTTGACACTTTGGTATCTTCGTTGCGTCACAGCGAAAGGTTTGTTTTTATTTTAGTTTGTATCTTTGAAAGACCCCATCGGCTTTAGGCTGGGCTGTCGGCTTTAGGACCTCTCACGGTACTATCTTTTCTAATAAATAATACTATCTTCTTCTAATAAATAATACTATCTTTTCAAATATGTAATACTCGTAAAATTCGAGTTAATAAGTTTGAGTTGAAAAACTCGTGTTCGAGTTATAAGCTGCATGTATTTTGTGACGTCACAAATATACCATTTTAACGTCATCTTACAATTTCCCAACTCGAAAATGTAAGTTAAGGGTTGGTCTAAAAAGCAGGGTAGCCAATGGGGTAGCCAATTGGTTATGGGGTACCTCTTTTTGCCTAAACTTTTGAAATCTGAAATCTGTTTTCATGTGGAAATAACTATTACAACATCTTCTTAATGATTCCATGTAATAAAATTTAAGAATCCTTTTGTGAACTTCAGCCACAATAGCCTTTTTTCCAAAGGTACTGAACTTTGTTACTTCTCAAGAGACCTGGCGCCATTTTGTCTTCCTTCTTGGCTTCGTTTGAAACTTTACAGACCTGAATAAAAAATATATACAAAACAGTTTTTAATATTTTAGTTTTAGATTTCTTTTATTTATGTTTTTAATTGTTATTTCCGTGAAGCTGTAATTCGATGATAATAGCTTTGGAATCGCCTTTGGGCCATATGATCTCTAATCTTGTCATATCTTAACAATCCTTCGTTATTGAATCTATTGTTTAATTTAAATCATGTTTAGATGTTTCAAACAATTAATTCCTTTCAAAATTTTTAAATTTGGCAGCTTATAATAGGTACAAAAAGTCTTTTGAAATAGCTCTATTATAATGAAGCTATTTCTTACTCCTCGTGCATTAACACTTGGTAATTTATATCTTTGTTTATCTTTGGAATCATACATGATCAATCTAAGTATCAATCAGATTCATGCTCCCTGGTCAGTAAAATGTGGTTCTATACATTCATTTTCGGTATTTCTATTCTGGTCTGTAAAATATTTAGGTACCCCACAACCTAGCCAAATTGGCTACCCCAATTGGCTACCCTGCTTTTTAGACCAACCCGTAAGTTAAAGACAAATTCACGGGTTAAAAAGGAGTTCTGACTGCCGTGTCAAAAATGTGATGACGTTGCAAAAAGTTTGCAGTTTTTTATATCATTAAACAAAAGAATAAAACGCGCGTAACACCTCAGTTTATTGTCAGGGCGATTTTGAAAATTGGAGCCTCTAGATGGTCTAAAACACATCAAAATAGCTTAATAGTTGTGATATAGGAAGAAAAAAATATTATTAAATTCGGTTTTTCCAGAAAACCACTTTTGAAAAAATTATTGGGGGTACATTGCCCCCCCCCCCGGCCTCGAAAAGATAGCAATAAGTTAAAGAAAAGAAAGTAATAAATTTCAAAAAAAGCAGTAGTAAATATAGTATTATATTTGAAAAGATAGTATTATGATTGAAAAGATAGTATTAATGCAAAATAAAGTATTATTTGACCGATAGTATTCTTTGAAAAAGATAGTATTATATTTGAAAAGATTTATTGAAAAGATAGTATTATATTTGAAGAAGATAGTATTATATTTGAAAAGATAGTATTATATTTGAAGAAGATAGTATTATAAAAATGATAGTATTTTATAGCGCTTTTGCGCGCCATAGGATCCACCCCCCCCGAGATTTGGGGGTACCTAGAAAAAAAAAGTGTTAAAAAAGCCAGTACCTGGAAGTATTCTTAAATTTAGGGGTACCTGATATGTTTGGGGGTACCTGCATTTTCATTAGTGGGGGCGGGGGCTGTTGTTTTTGTATGAAGTCATCACCCTTGAATTCCTTGAAATTCTCGAAAGACCCTTGAAAAGTCAATATTATTTTGGGGACCCTTGAAATGCAAGATTTATACCCTTGAAAACCCTTGAAATGCCAAATTTTGTGGCCATTTTCAGCCATTTTCAGAAATACAAAATTTTTCCCATTGCATGGGATACAAACATCACAGTGACTTAAAAATGAGAAATCATACTTTTGGAACCCCTGAGACTCAAGGGGATATTCCACGCTCATTCTTAGGGGGTTTACCTTTTAACTCGTTATGTGCCACTGGAATTATATCGGCAGGTCTGGGTGATAGAATGGGTGGTTGTAAAATTATCAATTATCAGCCAATTTAAGGGCCCTCCTTTACACAAAAATTGAAAATCCAACCTTTCTCCTTTTGTCGACAGATTTCCTTGAAATCTTTGAAAACTAGCAAAGATCAACTAAAAACCCTAGAAACCCTTGAAAGTTTGTGGTATATAACAATCTCTTGAAACCCTGGAAAATTATAGTCAAAAATGACACCCTGCTGAAAAAGAAGTGCTTGCCGCCATGGAAGTATTTTCCCAGGAATGACAAAAGAGCAAAAAATCCCTTTTTGTATTTTTAACAATAAAAAAATTAAAAATGGGGTAACTCAAAGTTGGGGGGTTACTTTAGAATTCTAAAAATTTTGGGGGTACCAAAATGATTGGGGGTACCTAATTTTTTTGGGGGTACCTGAACCTTGCAGGACCCTATGTTTACAACCTTTCATCCAAAGCAAAAGACGTGCTTTTCTTGCCGTCATCTTGTTTTACAATGAGAATTATTTTCGGTTCAGTTCCCACGGTCTTTTTTTCATCCAATCAGATCGCGCAATTTCACTTTCGCTTTCTCTAGTCCAATAAGACTGCGGGATTTGAGTCATGTGACATCTCTATTGAAAACCCGCGCAGAATAAAATAGAAATACAGGGGGTCACACTATTGGCTACAGGAACTGAAAACAAGCAATTAAGGCCAATATTTTTGGTTTTTCTGAAGAACAAGAGGTATTGCTCTAACTTGGGACAATTGGTCGAAACATGGGACTGTTGATATCTGGCCTGTATTTTCACTTACTGTTAAATCTCTTTGACCTGCTTTGACAACAAATTTATTTTGGTAACTCCACCAAGTTTATCAATCATACTTTCTGTTGATAACTTTAACTGATAGCGCGCCCCTTTTAACTTTTTTGTTTTTATTCAAAATGACCGGACGCCGATTGGAGAATTAGAGAACGCCCACCGCCTAACCGCCTATCGCCTGATCGATGGGATTAACAAATAACGAGTGTGTAACTTGTCGTGCAAGTGACGTCAAACGATCCATCGTTTTGCCACTAATATGGTCTTCTTTGTTCCAGACATTCGCGTGTGTTCCACTATGGATTTTTTTCATATTTCGATTTAAAAGCCTACTCAGTGCAAAAAAGAAATCGTGTATTTTTTAATATGCTGTTCATTAACTCAAATCAAATGACTTTGGAGGTTCGTTGAAATGGTGGCCGAATTACCGTCCCATGTTTTGTCAGATAGTCCCAAGTTAGAGCAGTTGACGGTATGCTCTTTGACACTTTCTTCTACATATGCTTAATTGTCAAATTCCCGTTGTTCTTATAAAGATCTTGTCTTTGTCAGTTAGTCACACTAGCGTCCCGCCAAATTGTGTATCAAAGATTAATGCAGCAAAAGTGCTTTATAGTTTACTTGACTCGCAGGCAAAAATGCGCCCCAAAACTTCTAAAGGGTTTCCTGAAAAAATAACCTGCAGTTTTTAATGAAATTAACATTTTCAAAAACTATGAGAAATTACCTAAAATTTGAGCCATAAATGAAAAAATTTGAGCCAAGCCAACCTTGAAAAATAATTTTAAGAACAACTTCCTGAGAAAAAGATCTACGGCGAAGACCCAACAGGATTTGCTGTTTCCCGGAAATTTTGCCGGACTTCAAACACTGACCCATTTACATGTGTGGAATTATTTTTACTTTAGCGTGTAAACAAGGCCTTAAAAATCGAAGCGCTGTCTTGGGAATTGAATGACAAAATTTGGTTTGTTAATATTCTGGCTGCTGCACGTTCGCAATCGATCATTTTGTCTCATTTTAAGTTTTCAAGTTTTTAATGATTGTTTTGGGAACTTGAACTTGATTCAGGTAACTCTCATCCTTGTTAATGCAAATACATCCTGTAGATAAATGATGTTGTTTTTTCTGAGGATTTTAGTTTATGTACAAATTGCAGACCAGGAAAGTCTTCTGATTATGAACAATAATCTCAGTTTGCTCTTAAAAATTAATGATATGATAGTACTAGGTCAACCTTTATTAAAGGGAGTCAACAAGCAATGTTCAATTTTCTTGTAATTATTCATCAATTTCCTTTTCAATTACAAAACTTTTTAACACTTTTTTTTTTGTTAAGAGGAAACTGGATGTTAGCACGTTTCGTTTGGAAAGTGAGTATGTAAAAGCATTAATGATGCTCAAGTCAAACACAACTGCACTTGTGTATTCAATTAATAAATTTGAAAAAAATTAGCATCTTATACATATTCACTATCTTTTCCTCATATTTAGGCCCTTTCTACAAAGTCTAACAGGACCTCAATTTTGGCAATAACCTCAACAAACAGCTTTAACCATGCATTTGCTAACAAAGTATCAATCGCATTTCCACCACCTAATTGTGGTCTTTTGAGTGCAGTCACCTCGTGCGGTTTGCACACAACATCTGTCAATGCAGTCGAAGGAGAAGGAAGTGGAGAAACTGGTAAGATCGCCTTGTTATATACTCAGACAGTCTGTTCATGTAAAGAATCTTTCATTATAACACGCATGTGTAATTTGTGGTTATTTTATTAGCCATATGTAGTTAATCTTTGTAATAAACAAAGAGGAATGAATTTGTAGGGGTGGATAAACTAACCGGGTTAGGATTGTGTACGGTGTAATCTGTCGTTTTTTATGAAATTCGTCGTTCTTTTTTGTCTATTTTTAGTAAATGCCGGACTCTTTAGATTACCCCTCCAGATCTAAAAGATTGTTTTTTTGAAACATTCTGTTTTTTTTCCTCATAAAAGGGAAAAATTTTGAACACGAAGGAGATCTATGTTGCAAAAAGTTCTCTTGATAATTTTTCACTTTACTATTGCTCAGAAGATTTAATTGACAGTTGTGTTATGTTTACAAATATTTTACAAATATTTTAAATAGTATTTTGGTGCAGCAACAAAATCAAAAAAAAACTTTAATAAAAATGAACTAGTGATAATATCTTCAAGTAGTCTCTGAAAACATCTTGTCCTTTCTTTCAAACACAGGTTCCTCGGTAAGTGAAGCAACTACCAATACGGACAGTGCCATTGATCCTCTAGCAGTCAACTTTCCTCCTGGTGATGGCGGGGGAGGTGGAGGAGGTATCACTGAAACAGCACAAGACATCTTCGCCAGTGGGCTACCTCTAGACATCCCTTTATCAGAGCTCGGTTTAGGAGGCTACACACCTGTAGGAGCTATCACCAATGCACTGGATTTCTTACATTTGACATGTGGTATGCCCTGGTGGGGGGCTATCGTTGCTGGAACCATTGTATTTCGAGCATTAGTTTTCCCACTGATGATCAAAGGGCAAATCAACTCAGCCAAGCTGTCAGCGATTAAACCTGAGTTGGACAGATTACAAGAAAACTTGAAGGAGAAATCGAACTTTCAAAACCCTATGATGAAAGCCCAAGCGTCAATCGAATTGCAGCAACTCTTTCAAAAACATGATTGTCATCCAGCTAAGGTATATACTGGTATTTGCGATTCGGCTTGTCTTGTACACCTACATTGCTTTGCTATTTAAATATTGTCTCGTACCACAATCTTTTACCAAGTACTTTTACTTTTTCAGCTAAATATGGTGTTGCCAATGCAAATTCTTTCACACTTGTGAGAACATCCATCATATTGAAACTCTACTTCTCAATGATTTCTGCCAAACCAGTATAAAATGAATTTCTGATTTTCAAATTTCAGGCCTTGATCACGCCACTCATTCAACTCCCACTATTCGTCTCCTTTTTCATTGCACTGCGAAAGATGTCGTACCTCCCTGTGGAAGCTTTGAAGACTGGTGGTGTGTTGTGGTTCCCCGACTTGACGGCTGCTGATCCATACTTCATTCTTCCCCTACTCTGTGCTGGTACTATGCTCGCTACTATTGAGGTGAGAAATCGTGTAGCAATCTTTGTCAGGAATCCCTATACATGTTTTTTTCGTTTATATACATGTAGGCTCAGTTTTGGGTACCTAAACAATGGCTCTATTGTTCGAGAACAATAGAATGGTAAGCATAACGCGAGCCTGATATAGATAGGAACAGACACTTGCTTATAAAAAAACATGTACTTCACCCACCAAACAAATTGATTTATTATGATGTTTGTCTAGATTTGATAATACCCTTTTGCAATCTTTCATTTCTAAATTTTAATTCACATCCATTTCTCTATTAGTTATAATACCGAAAATGTTTCTGTTTGTGTTTAATACTGTTTAATACTATATTCTGATTCAAGTTAAAGTAGTTGTAAAATGAAGCCTAAGTTTTACTTATCTACCTTAAGGAAATTAATTTTCGCTGCAACTGATTTTCGCGAGACAGCTTCCCTCGCGAAATAATTTAATTTTCGCAGGACTTATTTTTGCGACGAACTTCGACTGTTAATTTTCACGGGGATTTAATTTCGCGAATTGGCGAATTTTTTCAGATTTTCACATTTTTTGTTAATTTGATTACGAGATTTTATGTGTACAGTAGAGTCTCCATAACTCGAACGGCTACGAGGAATGAAAATTTATTCGAATTACAGAGACATTCGAGTAATAGAGACCCGTTTAAGAGTTTCTTAGCTGAAAGAATTTTTAGTGTAAAAAACTTAATTTTCGCGAGGATTAAATTTTGCGAATTTAGCGAGAGATGAGAGTTTGAAATTTTCACGAGGGATTATCTTTCGCGAAAAAGACGAAATACGCGAAAATTCGCGAAATTTAATCCCCGCGAAAATTTATACCCTTAAGGTATACCACAAACTTTACTCAGAGCTGGGTCTGATTTTACAACTACAACGGTTCTTCCCATACTTTATGAAATTTCTCATACTTTCTATTGTGAAAAACTTTTCAAAGTCTGTCCTTATTTAGACTGGTGCTGAAATGGGCATGCAAGCTAACGATCAAGCTAAAACAATGAAAAATGTTTTCCGTGGAATGTGTGTTGTCATGGTACCATTGACCTATCACTTCCCAACTGTAAGTCTAGTGTAAACAACAACACTAAGTTGACTCTCGCTGATTTGAACTCGAACGGGGCATCTAATTTGTTTAAGAATTGAAGCGAGGTTTGAACTATATAATGTATTGTAAGAGGGGTTTCTCCTTTATGGGGACTAAAAACAATTTCGAATTATAGAATTTTGAATAAGCGAGAGTTTACTTAGACTGGAGTCGTTTATAATGCGTGTAATGTAATACCAATAATACCAATACTACTAATAATAATACGGGATTTAGTTTGTATAAAACGACTGGAAGAATCCGGTGTTCCAGCCTTATAGATACCCCGGCTAGCTACGCAGAAACTTGCGTAGCGAGAAAACAATTTATCAAGCAATAACAAACTCTCAAAACAAAATCAACTCAAATGAAAAACTTTCAATACACAAATCCACAAACATTTTTTTTCAAGATTTTTTTTTGAGCGGGAAAAAATTATAATTGCAATATTGACACTTTTTTTTGTTTGGAGTTAGTGCACAAAGGTTTCTAGACGACTAAAATTGTTCCCTTTATTTCTACTATGTATGAATTAGTCGTCTAGCTTGCTAGACTAGAGTTTACTGTAAATTCATTTATTTTAATATTACTGCAGTGCGCTAGTTTCTGCCTTTCGGCCGACAAAAATGAATAGGCATTAAATTCTGATCGCGGAAGTGTGTTGTCCAACACGTCCTTAAGTCGAACATACAAGGAGACTCATAGTCACGAAATTCTGCTAGTAGCTTTATAGCCTGGCCTTATTCGCTTTCCCATCTGAAGAAAGCCTCTAAATACATAAATTACAGGTCCTTTGAAATTGTACGTTATTATGTGTAGCAGTGTGTTGTGGCTTAAAATACTTCTAGTTGAGATAGTAAAATATCCGTTGCAACAATTACTTAAAGCCATTATTTGGCATACACGTTTTTTTTTTATAAGAACGTCAAAAATTTTCGAAGCCTTCGGATGTTCTTAGTTTTTTCTGGATTTGAAGCCTAAAAATGTTCTTAAAATGTTCTTATTTTCAGCATTTTTTGAGCATTTTGATGTAATTTCTTAAGAAAATGCATGTTTTTAAGTCTCCAAAGCCTTCTTAGAAATGTTCTTAGAATGTTTATAAATTTTTGGGCCTCGAAGCCTTATTTTCTTATATAGTTTGTTCTTATAAAAAAAACGTGTAACCATATAAACAACTCCCGCTTGTAATTTGTCAATACTATTTCTCATCAAAGGCTATCTTCACTTATTGGTTCACATCCAACATTCTATCCCTGGTTCAAGTTGGTGTCATGAGAGTTCCCGGTGTCAAAGAATACTTTGGCATCCCGCCCACCATCGTCCCAAAAATTGATCCGTCCGTTAAACAAGGATCCTTTATAGAGAACCTCAGAGCTGGTATGTGTATTCTTCTATTATATCACCGTCAGCCAACCTAATTTTCTGTTAACTCTTCAACGTTTTCTTATAGTATTTTAACCTTTTTTCATCAACAACTCTACGATAAGAAATATCAAAATGGACTTTTCCAGAAAATAAAGATTGTACATATGGCTAGAGGATATAAACAATTTTAGTGACTGACCCCCTGAAGAATCATCTTCGATCTCGGATACGCCAAATTACCTATGTACACATTCACTGTCCTTAAAATTAAAGTTACCACTACAATCAGCACCAAAATATATTGTCAATTTTGGGTATTTTAACGTTTTTCAGAATTTAAAGGTCGAAGCGAGAATTGCGGTTTCAGTATTTCCGCTTTGCTTCATCGGATTTTTCGATTTGGGAGGGGTTAAGTGGCTTCCAGGCTATATTCTCAACCGTATTGGAACATTTTTGAGCTTTTAGATCCTGAGATCCTAAGGTCGTAAGTCTTAAGTCTAATGTTAAAACTCAAGAGTTTTTTTAAACTCTACTTCCGAACTGTACTTCAAAGCACTTAAAAATCACCTGCAATTTTGAAGTTTTGAGGGAATTCCCCTTTTTTGCCAAATAATTCGGCGCCGATAGTAGAAAAGGGGAACCTTAACGGTTTTATCCTACTTTGTCGGAGCGTAAGAGATTTTTGTATTGCACAATGTTTTAAGAACATTTTAAGGTTTTCGCGGACTCCAAAACACCCGATTTCTTAGGAAAACGGATAAAAATACTTACAAAATGGTGAAAATAAGATGTTCAGAATATTTTAGGGTTAAAACTCAAAATGTTAAGAACAGCCAAAGACTTCAAATATTTTGAATGTTCTTATCACATCACAGGTTACAAAGGTGCAATTGAAGCCGCTCACGTTCAACACGAAGAAAAGATGAAAGAGCGAGAATACAAATCTTCTCTCAAGAACACTTACGAAGAGACTTTCGATTACAATCCGAAACGAGTTCAACAGAACGAAGAAATATTCCAGGAAAGCAAGAAAACAGCTAAATAATTTCGCAGGTGGGCATGAAAATGAAGGTAGTCGTCGTGACGCAATCTTCTATATCGAAACGGCTTAAAGAAACGTTTTTTTTGCCACCATCTGCAAATGAAAACAATGAAATAGCTGCAAACGGCAGGTTATTTTCTGGTTTTCGCGTATTGTATGTTTGTTGATAAAGGCTAACCTTTCAGTGATCATTATCTAAAGAAATCGCATCGAACAGATGAAATAATTTCGCATCAGCATTCATCGAATTATGGATATGACATGGTCTTTGGGTCATTTATTTGATCAACAAAGTGAATTTGCCATTCATTATTTGAGACAGTTGTGTCTCAATTCTATGTCGATTACTTTGGTTGGACTTCTCAAAGTATGAAAATTTCTTGGTAGAATAAAATAATTATTGATTTTTATTTTTTAAAGCAATATTTTTTGTGTGTATAAAATTTAGTATACTTTTTTCGAATTTCGTTTTTTTTTTTTTGAAAGATATAATTTTCCTTATGCGAAAACTATTTTATAGATGGGCCAAAGTAGAAACCTTAGTACGGTATACGCGAAGCTATGCCTCGTGTATTCTTATACAGTTGAACCTCTAATCAGCGGATACTCTAAAAGGCGGACACCTCTTATTAGCGGACACTGACCTGTCTCTCTGATGGTGTCTGCTAATTAGAGGTCCCACTATATAACTGTTATAAAGACAATCGTGAAGTAAAGTATTGTTTTCTAGCGGCGGAAGTCCCTCCGATTTATGATGACGTCATCATGTTTTGACAAAAGTATTAATGTTTATATGACTTTTATAGTCTGACAGAATTTAAACAATATCATAACATGACAAAAGTGTTTGTTTTTAGAAGGAGAGCAGTTTAAGGGTTAAGACAGTAGATTATTTTGATAGAGGTTAACAGTGCTATAAACTATCAACGTGGCAAATCAGATTTTCCTATTCATTCGTAACTCGGGTTGCTTTATCATTACACGCTCAATTGATTTTGACACATGATCAAAAAAGTCTTCTTTGATAAGAGAGATCATAGTACATGGTGAGATTGAGATATAGAGTATCAGTATTTCAGTTATAGTTTGGAAAGTTCATGTTTCATTTTTATAGGCTGAAGGAACTCGTAAACGCTATGATGAAGTAAGTGGAAGTTTAGTGACGAAGTGGAAGTAGGAGAAATTATGGTTTATTGTGATATTTTTGGGTCCTTTTTTTATAAGGGCCAGTAAATATTTGTTAAGGCCTTATTTTCTTTGCACTGTAGGCCTCAAATTGTTCTTATCCTGTTCTCATTTTGTTCCTATTTTATGCTTTATACGTGATTTTTATTCAGCAATTTCAGGCTCAGCACTGTTGTGAATTTGTTTTATTGTTTGGTGATTTTGAGCCTAATTGTTCTAATAAAGTAAAATAAAAGTTATTCTTTTTTTTTGCTTATTTCATTATAAACATTGTTACAAAGTTTTTTCTTATAAAAAAACAACTGTCAGTGCAAATTATTCTCTATGCTTCAAATTTCTTAGCTCTTCAGAATTCTGTTTAATTTTGTTTAGCTCTGTTTGTTGAAGTAAATGCAATTAGTTTCTAATTAAAAAATCATCCTCAATATACGGTCTATTGTTTGAGTTGTTTATATTCAGTGTGCAATTATACTTTGAAAAAAAATTAGTCAATATTCTCCTCTATTAGAAAGCAGCTAAATTCTCCTAATTTTAGAAAGAGGCTTATAGATATTAGTTTTCGTGTTCATGATTTTTTTGATTTTATATTACCTCGTAGTTGTTGTTAGAAATGGGTAGAAAGTTTGTAATTAAAATCTTTACTTTAAAAAAAGGTAAACCAAAAATGAGAACTGTGCAATTGAAATTTAAAATAAACTTTGGGCTATTCAATTTTATATCCATTCCATACACTTTTTTTTTTATAAGAACCAGTAAATTTTTGCTGAGGCTCGGCTGTTCTTATTTTTTTGGCACTTTGAGCCTTGAATTGTTCTAATTTTGTTCTTATGTTTTCTAAGGTATAAAAAAACAAGTCTAGACTATTTACTTTACTATTTATAGGATTTTAGAAACCAGTGATTCTTTTTGCTATAACTCTCTAACTTCAGCCTCTCCACTGTTCTTAAATTGTTCTTAATTTTTGGCATTTTTGAGCCTCATTGTTCTTATAAAATTGTTCTTATAAAAAAAGGGTATGGACATAGGGGTGAACGAGCATTTCCAGGGGTGAAGACATTTCAGAGAATCTAAGGGAATTTTTTTGCATTTTTCCTAAGAAGTTTGATGGCCAAGCATCGTCCACGTATATTTCCTAGGGTGAATTTTTTTCATAATTTCCAGCAGAAGTTAAAATATATTCTCGAATTTCCAAGAAAAGTAAAGTAAAAGATTGATTGAGGAGTTTTTTTTACTCTGCCATTATTCCACAATTTTAAGAATTTTTCTTTTTGGCTTGAAGAAGTTCATCCAACCCCCCCCCCCCCTTCTGGAGCAGCCCATTTCGCGAAATTATATAATTGCTATGATCTTAAAAATTGTCATTCTTTCTTTCCAGAAAATTGATAAATAAGATAAATTACAAAAAATACAAAATGGTTGCCTGGTGGAATGGCGTTGTTTTGTTCATGTGCCTGGCATACAGGATAACATGTTATGAAGGTTTCGATCCAACTGGTGGAGTTTCAGATGAAAAGAAATTAAAAGTAAGTTCATGTTTGTATCAACGAGATATAGTGTTGTTTTTATTGGACCTACTAAATAATCCCGTCCGTTCGTCAATCTGTTACCAGCTTTTCTCGAGATTAGCTCATTAGTTTTTGGACCTACCCCGGAGGTCTTATAAATTAAACGATGTTCGTTCGTTCGTTCGTTCGTTCGTTCGTTCGTTCGTTCGTTCGTTCGTTCGTTCGTTCGTTCGTTCGTTCGTTCGTTCGTTCGTTCGTTCGTTCGTTCGTTCGTTCGTTCGTCTGTTACCAGCTTTTCTGGGGATTGGCTCATAAGTTTTTTCTGATCTCTTGCATAGTAATACATGACACTACCCAAAAAGTGACGGAGCCCGATTTTCGAAATAAAGTTTTTTTGGGCAAATTTAGGCCCAAAAGAAATTGCCTCATTAGTTTTTTCTAATTTTTGGCAAAAAGATAGAGGACATGGTTCTCTAAAAAGTGGCTTAAGCCATTTTTTTCCGGAAAATATTTTTTGACCGTAGAATAAAAATCGGATTTTCGAATTCCCTTCGTTAGTTTTTTTCTGATTTTTTACCTAAATACAGAGGGTATAGTTCTCAAAAAAGTAATAATCCGGTAAAATCGGATTTTTTATTTGAGATAATTTCCTTTTTTCATTTTTAGGGAAAATTACCATTTCTCGCGATTGGTTTGATTTTTTTTCTGATTTTTTAATTTGCACTTTCTTACCATTGCTGTCATTTTTTCTTGTCCAGAATATGACAAATTTAGGCCTGTGGGTACTAACTGCTGTAAGGGGGGGGGTGTACTATAAATTTGAACCAAATCAAATAGTACTTTCGAGTTACTAACTGCTATGCGGGATGGTGCATGCTATAAATTTCAAGACAATCAAATGATATCATAGAGTACTACTTTAATGTCAGAAATTTTTGACATTTTTGCGAGAATTAAATGGTCGCGAAAAAAATGAAAGTGCTTCAAATTTGGAATTTTTTTTCAAGCTCACTTATAAAAAATGGTCAAATCTCCCTTTCTAAAGTTTTTATAGCAAGTGACTTTAACAATCATCAAAACAAATACTTTCATTCTCTACTTTATAAGAAAACCAGGTAAAGATTTTTACTCTATTCCCATGATTCGAGTTTAGTGTCAACTAGGGTACTAAAAGGTTCCAAATAGTGGCTACCTTGAGTGCCGGCCACTCAGGACCACTAAACAGGGCAGAATAGGGGGTGGTGCTAACCTGCCTATAGTCAAATGCACTTAGTACTACAAAATTCGGTAATCCAAACCTTCTAGATGTTAAAAATTTTCCTGACCTTCAGAGCTTCTGCTTGACGGAAGAAAATTCTCCATCGAGTGCCTTCTGGTGTTGTGATTCAGTTGAGTTTTTAGTGTTTGTAGTGTTTTTAGTGTTTTTAGTGTTTTTAGTGTTTGTAGTGTTTTTAGTGTTTCATTGTGTCCCCTGATTATAGATAAAAAGATTAATTAATTAAGCAAGCCAACCTCGCTAATGAAGGATCTAGACGACGAAGGCCAATTCTCATTTTTGGCCAGAAGACTCACCTTCCCAACAGGGGATACAGACTATTTCTGGAATATCCCAATTCTATCCTTAGCTAGAAGTAACACCTCCTCAACAAAGGGGGTACAGATAGACTATATCTGGAATAGCCCAAATCCTCTCTTTTAGCAAGAACACACGCCACCCCGTACAGACTATTTCTAGAATAGCCCAATTCTCTCTTTTCAGCTAGAAGACAAATACAAAGTGGAAGATTGTAAATACCGCACACAAGAACATGACATAATACACTGGCATTACAAAGGAATGCTACTCAACGGTAAAAACTTTGGTGAAGGAAATTACCATGCACAACTGGGCCACCGTACTATCATATATGGTGTAGACCAAGGAATGAGGGGTTTGTGTGTTGGTGAAAAACGTAGAATGACAATGCACCCTGATTGGGGATACGGAACAAGTGGGACTGGTAAGTAACGTTTCAATTAGTGATTGATATTGATTGCCTTTTTCCAGCGTTGCATACCCTCAATAGATACAAATACTTTTAAATATGTTGTTACTTTTGTCTCTTATAGTGAGTATAGTATTTCTAATACTAAACGACCAATTTTAGGCCAATCAGGTGTTAGTCTGGTATGCTAGACGACTATGTAATTGAGAAAATAAGCAAAAAGATGGTGGAAGGGACAAACTGATGTTATACCTTAACTATTATCGTATTATCATATAACACCCATGTTACTGTATCACACGGGTTATAAACGACTCCAGAGTAAACTGTAACAAAATTCCAAATTTTCCTTAGATGTTTCGATATGTATACAATATATTTTCAATAAACCTTATTTTTCAGACAACATCCCACCAAATTCAGTACTTGTGTTTGATGTACACCTTCTGAAAGTTGAAAGACCTGGTGATGGTGTCGAGACTCTAGATGAAAAGTTTGAACAAAATGGTGGCGTGACTGCTGAAAATAAACTTGTGGTATGTTTCAATTAAATCTTGTCATTATACTGTTTTCAAATCAAGTGTATTTGGGCTCGAAAGCTGAGAAAAACTTTGCGGAAATGTTAATCCTGAAATTTCAACCCTCCTGGGAAAGTAACGCAATGATTTTATCCCCGTTGTAAATTGACGTTTTCATAAATTACGTCACGCGTAACTCTTGCCTCGTTTTCAAAATATTGCTATAGTAATTGATTCCGAGAGGAGTTCATAAGAAGTTTACTCTATTTATACAACTAACACTTGAGCACTCAAGAGACCTTGGTAATGGTTTCATAACGAGACAGTTGTTTCACTCAAAATAATTTATGAGAAGGCCTATTGGAAAGAAAAATTTCACTTTAGAACCACGCCTACTGGCTTTTGTGAGCTATGATGAGTATCAGATATTCTATCCCTGTAGAGATTCTCATAGTAATCTCATGGTTGATTGAAAATCGATTGACGTTTTGGCTGACGTTAATTTGTAATTTTCCTCCAAGCTTTTGTAATTTCTCTCTTAGATTTTGTAATCTCCCGCAAAAGTGAAATTTCCATCGTTTGGAAATTCATCACTTTTTACGAATTTCTTATTAACTTCGAAGACTTAAGTAAATGGAATCTATCCAATTAAAACTCGATTCGCGTTTCTATAACTTTGAGACCTCTTTTTAAAGTTTCAGATTGATTTCCAGTGTTAAATTAACCTCTTCCAGAATTGTTAGAATTTCAATCCAAACCATGAGATTAACCAGGAATCACATCGCTGCACTCGGGAATTTTCAAAAAATTTCAAAATTGACCTCGGGAAATTTATGCCGATTACCCCTCATAACCATGAGATTACTAGTGCAAATTTTCATCGCTACTAAAGGAAAGTCGTTCCAACGGGGCGCTGACACAGGGGTGTGCAAAAGTTTACTTGCCTCAAAGTGAAATGATTGTGAATATCAAACATTTTCTTTGAATGGGACAAATTCAAATTGATGACGTCATCAAATAATGAAAAATCTTGACTTTCTGAAAATTTTTATTTGCATCTTTGATCAATATTTGAAATTATTTTCATGGTTATCAGCATTTTAATTGACGTCATCGAAGTATCGATAATCCATGAGATTCGAGGTTTTTTTCGAATTACGCATACTCTCGGGTACCTAATAGCCGGGGGGTTTGGAATAAGCAGGGGGGTTGGAAAAAATCTCAAAATTTAATAAGCGGGGGGGGGTTGGAATAAAATGTCCTGGGTGGAAATGTTCGAAAAGGCGGCTGGATACATCGGCAAAAGGAAAATAGGGCAAAAAGAGGGGGAACTTTCAAAAAATAATTTCCCAAAAATCAATAAGCGGGGGGGGGGGTTGGAATAAGAATGTCCTGGGTGGAAAATTTTCGAAAAATTAATTAGCGGCCCCCCCCCCGGCTATTAGGTACCCGAGAGTAATATCATTGTTATTTTTTAGCTCAAAGACTTGTACAAGAAAGATCCTGAACTCTGTAAAATGTCATCTGGTCAGGACGATTTGATTTATTGGAATTACAAAGGGAAACTTTTAGACGGCCATGTTTTCGATCAAGGAAAATTTCACGCCAAACTTGGACACGGTCAGGTTATCACAGGCGTCGACAAGGCAATGCTTGGTTTGTGTGTCGGAGAGAAGAGGCGTATGTTTATCCACCCTGATTGGGCGTACGGAGCGCGGGGCGTTTCTGGAACAATCCCGCCTAATTCTATACTCATCTTTGACGTTGAGTTGTTGAGTATTGAAAAACCTGACGGACGTAGAGACGAGATTGATAAACATCAGGAGTTTTCGAAAAAAGCTGACCCTGATCATGAAAAATTAAAGGTATGGCGTAAAGAAATTAATCCGGCTTACCGATAGTAAGTATGGGACATAGCTCGGATGAATTGGGGTATTTTAACATCGGGGTATTGCTAAATGACGTTTCATTGAAGGTGGTAAAGTTCGAGGCGAAAGAATTGGGTGGAACAATTGAATTATTGAAAAGTATTCAATATTCGCGTCACAAACTAAATCCAAATAGAATGTAAGAGAATGGGTGAAATTCAATAAACAAAAATTAAAAATTTGTGAGTAAGATGTGCATATTTTTTAGCAAGAGCTTCCTTGCCTTGTGCTATCAAAAACTATTTGCTAAACATTTTCATACAGCGTACATTTACAGCTACTTGGAATTTAAGAATTTCTAATGGAGGGCTTTTATCTTTAAGTATGGTGTCTTTGGGTGAGTTTACCCATGTAAAAAAACCATCACATACGCTTAGAAAGACACCTACGAGGGTTTTGCGGCAGAGGGATTAAATAAAAGCCAAAAGAGCTAGATTAGAAACTTCAACCTTTCCAAGTCTTACCTTAAGATTTGCGCCGCAAATCGGTTTCTTTTTTTGTGTGATAGATCTTTTGAAATCAAGGGGTATAAATATTACTTTCGATCTGGTGTTTGTGTAAAAAGGGGGTAGAGCTTATATATACATTAATGAGATAAATTTTCGCAGAGATTAAAAGATTTCGCCGGACTTTATTCGTGGATGGCATTATAGTGGAACAATATTTTCAGGATTTTGTGCCTTTTTACGCTATATCGAAACTATGCCTGTTGGTTGTCGAAAAACGTATTATTAGCGCTTCGTTGATTTCTCGAAAGAGGTCTCATTGGGACTTAATTTCGCGGATGACATCCAAATCTGCGAAACCCGTGAAACTTAATCATCACAGAAATTTATATCATTAAAAAAAAGTATATTGAAACTAGCTTCTGATCCTACATATGAAATTCTATTCCACTCCTTCGGGCTTACACATCATTGAAACAGACATTGAAAGGACGCACGCATGACTGAGATGTATAACCCAGCTAGGGTTTTTTGTAAATTAGATTTCCAGGCATCGTCGTATGATGTCATAGAAAAGACGCAGCATTCTCTACAAAATCATACTTGACTCCACAGAGATGTAGGCTGAGGCCCATCCCTCTCATACACATTGACTGCGCGTTCACGACGAATGTCTCTTACACTGAAACAAAAATCTTTTGTCACTGGAGATTTCATATTCCCAGCTGTTTTAATCAACGTTTATCACCTTCATGGACTTCGTGAACTTTAAAGCATTATTGAAGATTAGTGACGCCTCCATAGTGAAAATACTGTTGGATATGACCGGGGGCAGTCAGGCAAAATGACCGACGGGTATGTGCGGTGGTTAAGGGTATGTTTTTCAAAATATCAGAAATGCACTGTAAGGTTGGACTTTTGATAAATGCACTGTAAGGGTATGAATTTCACTGTTTTTTTTCTGGACTGTAAGGATGCTATTCTAAAAGCCATTTTTTTCGCCGCGCATACCGTCAATTTGTAAACCCACTGCCCCCCCCCCCTCACGGGATACTGACATGGTAAAAACATTGACTTCCATAAGCATTGGACTAAGTTATATCTGCTATTGTTGATCTAGGGTTTATATAAAGCTCAGTAGGTGGAAGTACCTTGGTGACTTTTAGAGAGATATTAAGGGGTTGCATCGGTACAGCGGCTACCATACACGCTTTTTCATAAGAACATTCTGAATTTTTGAAGCCTATGGATGTTTGTAACTCGCTCTTAATATTTAGGTCATCCATTCAAACCCAAAAAAACGTGTGCTACTGCTACTACTAGTGTCCATATTACTTCCTTTTTAAAATCTGAAACTTCATCTTTTTTTTCAAAAACAGATCGAAGTGACTTATACGGTAGACAGTGACAAATGTGACAAACAGACACGTAAAGGGGACACCATTAAATGGCACTACATTGGAACGTTCACTGACGGTACTGAATTTCATTCTGGAAACTACACAGCTAAACTCGGACACAGACAAGTTATAACGGGCGTCGATCGTGGTATGTTGAATATGTGTGTGGGCGAGAAAAGGCGTCTGACGATACACCCAGATTGGGCTTACGGTAAATCAGGGCGTGAAGGTTCAATTCCGCCCAATGCCACCCTGATATTCGACGTGGAACTTTTTGAAATTGACAGACCTGAAGATGAGAAGGAAGAACTGTAGATTTAGAAAATTTTAGGCAAGGCTATTTTATTTTCCCGCTAATCCAGTGAATTTAGGAAAATTATAAAATACCATGCGATTGGTAAACTCTTTTTTTAGGGTTTTCTAGATTTTAAAACATAGAATTTTGAAATTTTTATATTTTTATACAGATATTTTTTATTTATATGTTCATGAATTTTTTCAAAACAAGACTTTACCAAAAAAGCTGAATAATTATTTTTAAGACAACCATTGTTCCTGGCCTCTCTTTTTAAAGGCATTGCAAACCCTTCCACGCTAAACCTTTTTTTTTATTGGAACAAATTATACCGGGTGCGCCACAAAAAAGCTTCTCTCTTTCAAGTAAAAGAAAATTTTATGAAAATTGAAAATTTGAATAAAATTTTATGAAAAAACGTGGATGCTTTTGACCAGCAAACATGATGCCAAGAACTTATCAACATTCTTCTTTCATACCGAGTAGCCGGTCCACACAACGTTGTTTCAACGTTCATGTAACTTACATAAAATGGATGTTTTTTTACACTTTACACTTTTTTCGAGCAGGTAACACGTGGGTGTGAGACTTTTTCCATGATGTATTTCGCAGACCCTAGTAGGTTGTAAGAAGCATACCACACCCTTTTTTATAAGAACTATTAATTTTTTGGTTCTTTAAGCTACATTTTTCTTCTCCTGTTCTTATTTTTAGGGAAAAATTAAGGCAATACTTTGTAAGATCCAATTCTTACTAATTTTTCCCTAATTATTTTTTATTCAAGAAATCCAGGCTCGCCTTTGATTTTTCTTACATTTTTGACGATAGTCTAAATGCTCTTATATAAAAGTATACACACTTTTTTATGAGAACCAATTAATTTCGGCTCAGATTGGGCTGTTCTTAAATTTTTTACATTTTCAGGCTTAAATGTTCTCACAGTAGGCTTAGTATGGAATTTAGATCTGTTAAAATCAGTGCTTCCTTAGTAATCTCTGTAATCCGAGGGTCAGATTGTTCCTAATTTGTTCTTAGATTTTGGCACATTTTCAGCCTCGTATACTTAAGATTACATTGGGAGTAATTGAAATTTTATTTGCGTTGGATCATTTTGTGTTGGATTTTCTCATGGGACTGATGAAAATTATTGGTTGGCGGCTCGATCGGTAAATTTACGAAGAAAGATGAAGCGAGATACCGACCAATCAAAGTCACATTTACGAACGAAGAGGACAAGAACACAGTGTTGCAAGCAATAACGAAAGAAAAAGGATTTCTTTACCGAGTTACAGAGGATTTGACCAAAAATGAAAGACAAACAAGAAGCCCGTTCTGGGCGTGTAGGCCCAGCAAAAGCGAAATTTTCGCAATGAATTCTGTTTTGATATTCTGGTAGCCAAATAAAACGCCCCACTAACGATTTTCAATCAGATTTGGAAAGTTTTATGGCGCCAAAATCTCCAAAATTAATTCTTTTGATTTTGGCGCATCATTTTTAAATTATGACGTCATCAGAATTTTTTTTTCTGTAAATTTTTAGTCTTGTCCATACAAAACTACTGTCAAAATTTCAATTTCATAGCATTACTATATAAATTTTAATTTGGTCACGTCAGCATGATTGGATGTTTGACAAAAAATATTGTTGTGAGAAAATGAGCCAAAATAAAAGTTAGTTAATCATAAGACCACATCACAATCCCTTAAAAAGCTATTGAAAAAAAAGTTGTAGGGGGGATTTTTTGCCCCCCCCCCCCCCCGGTAAGAGATGACTCAAACAGATTTTTGTAAAAAAAGAATTTTTCAGCTCAAAAAACGCATCTTTATCTATAATAATCACTATTAATAAGTATACATCAATGTTTTTAGCCAAATTGCTCAATTTTTCGATGAAATAGATGTTTTTTTGCTAACAAAGTCTTGAATATGAAAGAATATTTCAAGAGCATGAAATTTTGGTTTCTAAACGTTTTTTTATAAGAAACAAACGACTAATTTTAATAAATCGTCACTATTTGTGTTCTGAATGATTATTTAATGGTCACGCTCACGTAAATGTCAATTATATATGTGTTAAATACATAATCAGGTAGGTCCATAACAAAAGCAGTATCACTTGTTGATACATCAATTTAGAAAAATTTTCCGAAAACGTTCAGATAGTTCAATCTATTTGCAGACAATTAAAAAATAGAATTGAAACAAACAGATTAATTACCCATTAAAACTAAGCACTTATGTGAAAAAGGGTAAAATATAGCATTTATTAAAGTCCTTTTGAGGTTAATAGCGTCATTTTCGTAATTAAAATATGTTGATTACTCTTGATAGAATGAATTCACAAAAAAATTAATAAAGACAATTTTTTGTTAAAAGTGTAAAGGAATTTAAATCAAAGATTTTATCTTCAAACCTCTTAACCGATCTTATCACTACTGTACAAAAAATAATCTTAAGGCTGCTACCCACTCAACATTTTTTATGGTCGGCGAACAAAGCGCACAGCTTGGGCAATTATTACATGCATAATTTAACGTCGAAACGTCCGACGAAAACGTTGATCATATCTAAAATTCCTTTCAAAGCTAGAGGAAAAAAATCTAGAGGTTTTACAAAGATTTTTGCTGCATGCAAAACTTTAACATCTCTACTTTATTTCCCAAAAATTCTTTTTCAAAATTTTCAATTTCAACGATATTTTTCAATCGCTTAAAGCTTTTTTCTAACAGCCCACCAAAACGAAGGTTTGCAAATTTAGCGATTTCTCGAGATCTCTTTAAGACAGGACTATGAAATTTTGACCATTAGTTTGGAAATGTGATTTAGAGGGTTTTAGGCAGAAATTTGTTTGATCAAACTTTTAAAGTATACCCCTGGTTGTTAAATGCAGGTTTGGGGCCCCCAAAACGTAGCGGTGCTTTTAAAATCATTAGCCCATTGGTAATAAGGGCGGTAAAACTTCAAATTAGTTCGCTGGAGGACAGAATCAAGTAAAGCAGGGCCAAATTTGGAGGTTCTTGGATCACTCGTTGACCAAAAATGGTCAAAAAACGGCCAAATCTTTTTGCATTTGTTTGACTTTTTAGCTTAAAATCTCGCTGAAAAGACTCACTTTTGAGATTTTTTTTGCTTGGCCATGAAACCCAATCTAATTTCTACGAGTTAGACCAAAAATGACAATTTATAACTCAAACTGGGCATTACAGGAGGGCTTCGCACTCCTATAACATAGCCAATGCCTGATATATACAACATTGGCACTTAACGGGTTAAGTTTCAGAAAACCAGTTTCTCTCCTATATTTTCAAAAAAATAGCAGAATTTGCCGTTTTTGCTGATTCAGTGAACATTTTTATAAACTAGTCATAGCTTTCACTAAATGCCCCCACATAAAGATCATGTCATGCACTTATAAAGCTTCGAAGCTTTAATGCTTTAAAGATTAAACATTAAAAAATAATCAGGAATAATTGATTGATTTAATCATTGATTGATTGATTGATTGATTGAGGCGTTTGCTTGAAAAAAAAAATATATTCCATTATAAAAAAATACATACTTGAAGAATTCATACAGCTTGATAACTTAATAAAATTTAAGGAAAAGCTAGAAAAGCCTCTCAAAAATATATTTAAAAAGTTATGGTATCATTATCTTACTGATTTTCACATCTCCTGTTTGTTTGTTTTTTTCTCCTAGTTTCTTTCTTATAACGATATATGTCATGATTATTATTCACTAAATAGACCTTTTCTAATAATGTCGCAGACATCTTAGATTGTAGGCAAAATATATGGACATACGCAGTGAATAAATCCACAAGGTAACCAATCAGAAATAGCTTGTTTTTTTTTTCATTGGCTGCTATATTTCAACATTTCTCTATTGCTACTTTGCCTAATAAACAATAGTCAAGAGGATACTGCGTATAAAATTTATCAAAAAGTTCTGCGCCATCTTAAGTTGGGGCTCCACTAGCGTACGCTGTGATTGCACTTCTCAAGCAAAATCTTCTATGTTGTTGGTCAAAAGAAAAGTAAAGGAATGCCATTGTGGTTCATTCAGACGTACAGTCGAGAAAAGTTAAAATGCGCCTAAATTTCTTTTCAAGTGCATAGTTCCTTTTTCATGATGCAATCTTTTCTCCAAGCTGCAGACAATGAAGAGAGGTGCCTTCAGCTTCAGGAAGCTAGACTTTTTGAGTTTATAGCTAGCGATATACTTTCTCTTTACGGTGTTTCTGTATGACTGTCTGTGTACCTAGTCTAACCACCGTTAAATGCCTTCGGGAAGGTCTCTCCTAACTTAGAAAGCCAGAATTTGGAGCTATTTCACCAAACCACTGGAGGGTAAGTTATTTAGGCTATCACAACTGCATGAAAAAGTTTAACGTGCGCATGTAAAGTTCAACGAGTAAACAAAACTTTTTCAGGTTTTTGAAAAAGATTTACCACACTGAAAAGACGTAAAAACACTCTAAGTGAGGTAAATTATTTTGAAGACCAAAAGAAAAAGTCAACCACATTTGGATTCAACTTTACATATGCGTACATTCATCTTTTTTTTACTTTGCCGGTTGTTTTACTAAGTTAAGAAGGACTTTCTCGAGTTACGACCATATGATGGTATTTAAAGCTCAAGAAGCCCTATAAACAATAAAGGCAGTTATCAATAAAATGACAGACAAAAATAAATTAGAGTTTGAACAAAAATATCAAATGTACATTTGAAAACTTAAGCAAATTTCTTTAAAGATTCTGGAAAAAGAATTGAAATCATTGCTGAAGTGAACTTCTGACTAAATTACAGTAGTTAGTATTCAGTTTCAAAGACAAGAAGCAAAATTTGACATACAAAACACTTTTTCTAGTCAATGAATCAGCTCATCATCATCATCATAACCAGTCTGCCATTTTGTTTGTTTTGATTTGCACAAGTAATATTGAAATTCGTGTTATATCATATACTGTTTTGATTTGCATTTATAACACTCGCTTCAGCTTTTCAAAGCTAAATCAAAACTAAAATTGTAATATGTAATAATGATAATACCTTATAACGTAATATGAAAATATGTATACTATCGTCCCGGAAAAAAACCGAACATTTACGGAAGAGACTAATTACGGATATGCTTGCGCGACAACAAACAACAAAATTTCGAGATTCCAGTCCAATATCTATGCGTGAAACTATGAGTGCCTCCTCGTCGCTACGCTCCTGCGGGGGCAATAATGTTAATTAAATATTTCCCGTTTTCCAAAAGGGAAATATTTGTTAAAACGGGCTTTCTCCGTCATAATAATTTCCCGTGTCAAAACGCCTTCCGTACGCCCTGACTGACGCCCGTTTTTAATTTCACAGCGAAAAATGCATCCAGTGAAATATAAATAATGATTCGAGCTAATTAATACTTATAATTATTTTTACTTTTTATTTCCATTACAGCTGTTTTAGTTATGTCGGGCGTATTGGCGGTAGTCAAGATATCTCCCTTGGTCGCGGGTGTGAATACAAGAGCACTGCAATCCATGAGGTAAATAGTCCTTTTTCATAAATCGTCAACAGCAATTTGCTCGTTTTAAAACGTTAACCGAGACCTAATAGCTAACTCTACTTTGTACCAGAGTGTATCTCACGTTTATCGCTTCGTAGTACCTCTACGGCAATGAATTTTGAAATTACCTTTGAAATTATACTGGGTTTGTACCTATGTACATTAAATTACTATCTTAAGTGTACTTAATTTGGTGGTCGGCTAAAATCTGATTTTTCGGCGTGTATTTAATTTGGCGGATGGCAGAATTTGTATAATTTATCGGGGATTTAATTTAGCGGATGAGGAGATTTCAGGTACTTGTAAATCAAAAATTACTTGGTATCTTAACCCTATTCAACTAACCTAGGCTTTTAGGGGCGGTTCAGAACTAAGGGAGGGGGACTTTTCGTGTACCAGAATTGCTTTTGCAGGATGTCTGCTTTTTCATGGTCTTCATGAGGAAAGAAATCGTAACTTAGGTTCCCACTTAGGTTCCCCCATCCCACTTTTCTAGGTTCCCACTTAGGTTTCCGGGTTCTCCCATCCCACTTATCCGGTATGCCAGTGTAATGGCGTGTGCAAAAAAATATGTGCACATCTTTTCAAAATTTTCAAAATTTGAAAAGTAAACACGAATCGCCATTTTAAATAGACCTACATGTTTTTTCTTTATAAGCAAGTGTATGCCCCTTGGTCAGGGTCGAGTATGCTTAAGCTTTCAAAGCATCCAGACATAGAATATGCTTATTATATGCTTAAGAATTATTATGTTTTTCATTCACCCAACCAATTTTTCTAATAAGATCTTGTTTTGAAAATTTTGTTAATATTCGATTCAAAAAGCATTTAAATTTTTGAGCAGTGGAATAATGGAGACAAGCTGGAGTTTTTACAAGCTCTTATTTAATTTGGTTGGTCGTTAAGATGTAACAGTTTTCTAAAGAACGCGGCATCTCTATCACTTTAAATGACCAATTAGTGAAGTATCTTGTAAAAACTCCAAGGCATCTCGAATAATGTGGTTAGCCGTGGAATGTCTTTTTTTACTTGACCACTTGCAAACCTTTTGAATAGAAAGAGATTGACTACTTGAAAAATATTTCAGGCTAGCATATATGCTTATCTTATGCTTAGGAAATCTGCAAATCTGAGCCTTTATATGCTTATAAGCGTTATGCTTATAAAAAAATGTATTCATTTAAACATAAAGGAATTCTCTTAAACTACGATAAGACTTGCTATCGAAAAAGTCTTATTTTCGCTTATTAAAACAGGTGATTCCTCGACTTCAGGATTTTTTCTTCCATTTTTTGAAGTGGTCACATAGATAATGACAACAGCTATATAAGCAGAGGTAAATTAATTGGTATTTTGTCGGGCGAGTTTGTAATTTCTTTTGACATATTTCATAAAAGAAATCAAAAGACTTAACGACCAATTATCGACACATTCAACTCCTGTTTTTCTTTATACCTCAATGCCTCAATCAAAAAGAGAAAGGATTTTTTTATGTGATATAACCGGATGTTTTCATAATTGTAATTTTCAAGATTGTCAATTCATGATATGCACCACTGCAATGATGCAAAAGAAATTATACGAATATACGAAATTATGCAGCTTTTCTGTTTTTGTTCCATCCAATACGTCACTTTTTCTATTGTTTAATATGATCGTTTCAGACAGATTTCAATTAACTGCTAAGAGCTCGTTTTTGAATAGATGGCCAGCATTCAGAGCTTTCATTATTTGTTATTGTGCTTTCGATGATAAAGTCTGAGAGAGAAATGTTGACAAGTATGTACTAGAGGGTTTATTAGTGAGGTTAAGTAAATCGGCAAAATCACGACGACGAACGAAAATTTAACAGGCTAGTGAGTTTCAACCAATCAAATTTCGTATTTTCACTAGCCTATTACATTTTTCGTCCGTCGTCGTGATTATCCTGGTATGCTTAACCTCAGTATTTTGTACGTGTGTGCATGTTTCGTTTATTCAATTTTTGACGACATTTTCTGTTAAAAAATGAATTTCGATGGTAATATTCAATTTTCAATAATCAAGCTAAGAAAATGAAAAGAAAAAAGTAGAAAAAAGTACCATTTCCGCCATTATGGATTTGAGGGTGTTCCCATCTTCCTTGGAGCCCAGGGAGGGGGGTACTTAGGCAAATGGAGGGTACGGTATGTGCCGCCCTTAAGGGTACCTTTTTTGGATTTCCAAAGTCCTGCAAAGGGTCGGAAAATACAGAAAATCAAATTTCAGTCACTAAGGGTCGGAAAAATAGGATGATTTCAACTTTTTACCCTCTGAAAGATCGAAATTTGGTCAAAATTGGTCAAATTTGTCTTGCTAAGGGTCGTAAAATTCTCAAAATGTTTCCTTTGCTTTCTCCTTTTTAGTCCCGGTGAGGGTCCAAAGTTCGAAAGTCGGGCGGCACCCCCATCCTCCCGTCAGCTAGCAACCCTAGTACCCTCCCACGGGAAACAGATGTCTAAAAAAAGGTCCTCATTGCTGGATGCTTTCAACTATTTGCGGCAACGTGTTCGGGAAAAAAGACTGGACGCTAAGTGGTTCTCGCGCCTACAAAGTAAACAAAAAGTATTTTCGCTTTCATTATCATGTGATTCTCTGCTGATGACCCTGATTCATGAACTCTGCATCTATTGATCGATTTCTTTCCTCTATCATCACTCATGTGATGTTTAATTAATAACAATATTTGACAGCTGTAAAACCGTACCTATTTTCAAAAGGTATCATTTACATTTTGTTGAAGTATATAACGCTGAAAGTTTTGTGCGAGTTTTTCACTAGTTGTGAGTTTGATGGTAAAAATGATGATTTTTCTCACCTTGTTGTTGTTCCTTGCTATACCGGTCAATGGATCACCAAGATCTTCAAGCATAAAATATGAAGATTAGGGTTATGTTAACGTTTGGGAAAATGTTTTGGTGGTTTTTTGGTGCAACTTGTGCAGATCTTCCACTGATTCTTTGGCTTCAAGGTGGCCCTGGAGCCTCTGGTGCTGGTTACGGTAATTTTAAAGAAATTGGACCTGTGGACACCAATCTCAAACCAAGAGACACAGCTGGGACTAAAAAAGCTAACTTGCTTTTTATTGACAACCCTGTTGGCGCTGGATTTAGCTATGCAAGCACTGATGATGCGTTCACTAAAAATGTTACTGAAATTGCAGATGATTTGTATCGTGTACTTTCTGTGTTTATGGAGAAATTCGAAGTCTTTGCAGAAACACCATTTTATATTTTCTGTGAGTCATATGGTGGAAAGATGACTTCAGTCTTTGCGGAGCTTTTATTTAGAGCTCAAAAAGCAGGACAAATTCATTGCAATTTGACAGGAGTTGCGTTAGGTGATTCTTGGATCTCAGCTGTTGATTCTGTTGAAACATGGGGACTATACCTCTACCAATACAATTTTCTTGATCAAGCTGACTTAGATAAAGTCAACAACATTTCCAAAGCCACAATTGATGCTGTCAATGCTGGCAGGTTTGCCTATGCAACTGAACTGTGGGGTGAGACTGAAAGTCTTATCAGTGAAAAACTGATGATGTGAATGTCTATAATGTTCTACGACATCATGTTCCCTCTGATTTTGCACTGAAGGAAACCTATCCAAAATTGAGCCCAAATCTCCAACGGCTTTACAAACACACGTAGGGAGATTTCAACAACAAAGTCTTGCTGATTTCATGAATGGTTCTGTACGAGAAAAACTTGGAATAATTCCTAGTAATGTTGAATGGGGTTCCCAATCTGGTGATGTCTTTATAAATATCAATCCGTTGATTTTATGAAACCTGTCATTGATTATGTTGATCGGCTAATCAAATATGACTAAGGTTGTTGTATTTCAAGGCCAACTTGATATGATCAGCGATACACCAGGAGCAGAAAAATGGATCAATAAAGTCAAATGGCCAGAACTTTCCACATTCAAATCAACACCAAGTCTATTTATCTACCCGAAAGTGGCAAGAATACACAAGTTTATTAAAACATATGAAAATTTGAATGCTGGTCATATGGTTCCCTCTGACAATGGACCGATGGCTCTGCAAATGGTGGATGAAATTATCAATTCAAAAAACTGGGATATCGCGAACTTGAAGATACTGATATTACTCTAGTAAAAATCTATACTAAGATCATCTCCGAAATAGGGCAAAAAAAACTATGAACTATTAATAGCTTGTTGTATTTATGCTTCCATGGTGTTCTAAAGTTACTTTAGAACACCATGTGCTTCGCATATTTTCTACTTAGCTACGGGATAAATATTTATAAAAAACAGATAAACATGATAAGCATTGTAATTATTCACACTTTTCACTAACGTTGTTTGTGTTTGACCAAACCAAGTTTTGTATTTCAAAAGAAAATATTTGCACGTATTTTAAAGGAAATTGCATATCTTATCTTTAGAACAAGGGCTGAGAATTTTCTTTCATTTTCTTTCATTAAATTTTGGTAAGAGTTTCATGCAAAAAAACTAGGGAACATCATTTCATAAACATTTATGTACGCGTTTTTAGCCGATCAGATTGCTAATATTTTCATGCTGATGGTAAGATCTCTTAACCCTATTCAACCTAGGCTTTTAGGGGTGGTTCAGAACTAGGGGGGGGGGGCTTTTCCTGTACCACCCCTTAACTTTTGATCTAGTGGGTCTTTTTGGATGAAATTTGACACGCAAGATCCTTGTCACAAAAAGTAACTTTTTTTGATGACGTAACTTATCATTACCAAAGTGAGCAAAAACCGAAAATTTCCTTTGTTCCTTTGAATAGCCATTGTATTCTAACAAAGGCTTTAGAAAAAAGTTGCCTGAGTTTAAAATGCTTATTTTATCCTAAATATTCAATAAATTACGGTTTAAACGATATCTTTGACATAAAAAATAAATTTGCAATTTGCAAAGTGTAAATTTTTGTGCCACCTTACTGTCAGAAATGTCAACATGCTCAAGGTGTGAGAATTTTTAGGTGTCAAAACTTTGTTTATTTTTAAGCTAAATAAAAGTTCAGAATTTACAGAAAATTTAAACAGCCCCCTCCCCCTCGGCCGAATAGGGTTAAGAAAGCTTTTGTTTGAGCAAAAAAATCTTACTGGATAAAATGTTTTTGTTTTTAGATGAATGAGAAACAAAGTATAGCTTTAGTGAATGATCAATTAAAGATCCGACCGTATGTCAACAAAAGTCAGTTGAAAGATATTGCATTGAAATGTTTTGGCTTCGAACTGGATGAAGGAGTTGAGCCGATGGAAATGGTATCTTATGAGGATAGGAACTTTAGAATTCAAGGTATTGCAAGCATGATTCTCATTTCAATTTTTTTCTGAATTTCTAGCTGAATTAACAAGACTTTGGCAACAAAAATATGATATCAGGAAGGATTTATTTGATAGTCCTTTTCATGGTCAAAATTAATCACGAGAATAATCAGGACTGATTACGCCCTAATGTTGACTTCCCGTTGGTAACAAGTAAAAAAATCCAAAATTTTGGACAAAATTCTATTCGGAGCATGTTGGTCCTGATTACCCATGATTCATTTTGACTATGAAATGGCCTAAACTGAACTAGGGAAAACGACCACGTAAGAAACTCGCACTAATCCATCCACTTTCGAAAATAGCCACAAATAAACGTACTTTATTTTGATATTCGAAAATCTAATTTTTAAAAGGCACAATATATTGGTAAACAATATTCTACAAAATGGTTAAGGAGTCGTAATGTACGATGTTAATACCTTTTCTTAATGTAACAGGTTCTGTAATAAAAAAAAGGAATTTCTATCTGTAAACAATCCCCCCATTTTGTTTGTATATTGGAAATTGAGGTATATTGCAGACATCTTTTCAATATATTGTGAGCACTTTACGAAATACTGCCGGCACTCGCCAATACATTATCTGATGTATTGATTAGTGTCAAGTATGTAGCTTTTTACTTAGCGATATTCAAATATTTCACAGAGTTTCTTCATTTCGTACCTTTCTGTTGCAAAGGTTCGAATGTTGTATCTTTAACAACTAAATTCTTTTTAACTTTTTCTTATTTTACAGGGAGATGTACAGGTGAAAAAGTTTCAAGATGTTTTGTGATGAAAATATTTAACAGGGGAACTTCAAATGAAGACACTTTGGAACATATTATTAATTTGATTTTATATAGCAAATCTAAATGCTCTCAACATTTTGCTGTTCAAACTCCAATACCATCCATCAGTTCAAGTGACCAAAATATGAAATACATCTCATCCTATGATATCCCAATTCTTCCAAACGCATCATATGATGATTGTACTAAATCAAGTTTGATTGAAAAAGGATTACTTGATATTAGTCCAACAGGACAAACGACTTGTTGCCATAATATTCGATTGCTGACTTATCTTGAAGGAAGACCTCCCAAGCTTTCTGAAGAAAAAGTGACAGATGAGTTTGCTCAAGATTGGGGTGCCACTTCAGGTCGACTTTGTAATGCACTGGAGGTATGATACATGTATTTTATAAAAATAAAACAATTAAATAAACCCAGGGAAAGACATGTGACTATTATGTACGAATTATAAGGGTACCCAATTTCATACCTCAAACAGATCCCAAAATCACTAAAATCGGGAATTTCCCTCTCAAAGGGTCACGATATTTACGATGTTGCTGAAATAAAACATATAAGCCAGATTATGATCTACGTGTAAATCCCTTTTATCTCTGATGATTTAGTGGATTGTTAATTTTTTATAAACTCAAATACTGAAAACTCGAATGTCTCTTTCACTCGAACAGGTTTTCTGGACCATTTAGGTGATAAACCTTGTTAATAGTTTATAAACTCTCCATAACTCGAATTTTAGGGTCTTTATTTGCACCGAAGACAATTTTTCAACTGATTTTTTCATAAGAAGTTCTACTGGATGCTCTATTATGCTTATCCTTTTTAAATTTCAATGCTTTAAAAATTCTATTTATTATTTCAGGAGGTTCCAAAATCAGAAAAAGTTGATCGAGAGAAATCAATTTGCAATTTAATCACTGTTGGGAAATATTTGAAATCCACTTATCTAGAAGCCGTTAAGCACGCCAAACAAAAACAAACTTTCACGGACATCATTGAGAAATTCGAAACACAGATCTTACCTCAACTTGAAAAAAATGTCAAGAAATCCTACATACATGGTGATATAAATGAAGTAAACCTTCTACTAGACTCAAGTGGAAAAATTGGTGGCGTCATTGACTTTGATGATGCTGTTTGGTCTTTTTCAATCGTTGACTTAGCTATCTCTTTCATGCATTTTTCCTTGTATCTGGATGAAAATGCATTCACTCATAAAATGAAAAAACTTTACCAAGGGTATACATCTGCTCGTCAAATCACTGATTTAGAGAGAGACTTGCTTTATGATATAACTTTGATGAGCTATGCTCAATGGTCAGTTTTAGCAAGTCACCAATACCATGTGTTAGACCCTGGCAATAAATATATTCATGATTTTCTTCAGAAAAGTTGGCAAGGGTTAAGTTTATTGCTTTTAATGAGTAAGGATATGTTTTTAGAAAAAGTATGCACTCAATAAGTGGTTGTAAGGTTATTGATAAAACCAAAATATAAAAATTATAAAAAGAAAGTTTCATAAAAATTTGTATCGTAAAATATTTCATAGCTTTAGCCACCATTTTTGTTTACATTTTGTTTACGTTTTTAACAGCTTAGCTACCATTTTCATTTAAGTATATTTTGCCAACTGAGGTCATGCTCTCAAAACCATGCTGTTTTTTGTTGCCTTGACAACTTGGTGCATCAAGTGTATTTAAGGCTTAAAAAGGCTTAAAAGGCATTCAGCTCTTCACTTGACTCATCACAGCCCTGGAGTAAGGACCTCAGCTCCAGACTGGAGTCACTCAAGTCAATTCAAATATCATAAACTCAAATCATTTAACAACTGAAGGCAAGTCATAGTCTAAGTTTGTTTTTCTCTCACATTTACCTGTATGGCAACACCTTCACAGTTTTCATTCATGGCCTAACTGGTACGTCAGCCATCTTTTTTTTGCTTTTTTTTTCTCACTCACATTTACGTTAAGGTTAAGTAGACATAGACATTATATATTTATATACTCATTCATAGCTCTTATATTCAGATTTTCATATTGTATTTCATGGTCTACTTGACCTCAGGCACTCTGATTTCTGGACTTAAAGTCATATGAAGTCAAAATGGCAAAGTCAATTAGCCATTTTTCACTCATTTGGACTTTGTCGTTTTTGCTCATTTTCGACTTAGCCTCTGTCGTGTTTCAATTAAATTCTGGACACATCACCAAATTAAACCTTGGTTCGTACAGACACCCGAGGTTACATAATCTCAGGAAGCCATTTATCACCTTCCCCGTTTCCCCATTTTCGCATGGTTGGAGTCGATATCAAATTATATTTGCTCTTCAGAAGGCTATATGACATTACCTCTTTTGTTTGACCCCTACTTTCAAACTCCTTATTTAATTACCTTCCTGTTACGTGCTGTTAGGACTTTCTTATGTTTTATTTTATGATTTTGTTATTTCAATATGCTAACGCCATTAACCCCAACCCATTATGTAATCAGGCAATTAACATTTATTTTAGGAGTAGGGACTTAGTTTATATAGTTTATAGTTTATTTTCTTTGTATGTAGACAAGTAGACAAGTGAAGTTATTTTCAACCTTCGTCGACCTATTTTCACAATGTAAGGGTGTAACATTTTTTATATATCTTTAGGAGCTGGTTATGTTAAAGATTAATTTTGTAGGGAACTAACTTTGTCTCATAGTTCATTCTGTACTCGTGTCCCTTTTATTTTAATGTATATTCTATCCGTTCATGAAATTTAGTAAGTTCAGATGGAGGTATCGGAAATCCCATTACACCATGTTCCCATTGAGCCAAGTTTTGTTTGAATATAGATTCTCTGTGTTGGACTGTTTCGACACTATCAACGTTTTCCTTCCTTCGAAAAAGTATACATTTTTGAAAAAGATCATCAAAAAGTTGACACATTCACTAATGACCTATTTTAAGAAGCTATTCAAATAACCACTGAATTTGATCGAAAGTTTGACATTTAGCAACGGTGGTCAGTTACAAAAGGTACTCAGAATTCACTCGGAGATTGTTTCTATTCCTTTTATGTGGGAATAATTGCCCTTTATATGCAAAGAAATTAGAGTACCTGTTGTAAGCGCCGTCATCTAGTGTTGCTTCAATTCCCTTCTCAAATGTTTTGTCAATCACTACAGAATTTATTAACACCTAATTTAAAATCCGAGGGGTAAATCACTTCGAAAAAAGCGTACAAAATGATTTTTGATTTTTGATTTTTTTGTGATTTTTTTACTTTTTCTGTGATTTTTTGATTTTTACGTGATTTTTTGACTTTTTTGTGATTTTTTGATTTTTTTGTGATTTTTTTTGTAATTTTTCTGTGATTTTTTTGTGATTTTTTGATTTTTTTGTGATTTTTTTGTGATTTTTTTATTTTTCTGTGACTTTTTTGTGATTTTTTTGTGATTTTTCTGTGATTTTTTTGTTATTTTTTGATTTTTTGTGATTTTTTTGTGATTTTTTGATTTTTTAGTGATTTTTTTCTGTGATATTTTTATTTTTCTGTGATTTTTTGATTTTTCTTTGATTTCGTGATTTTTCTTTGATTTTTTTGTGATTTCTTTTTGATTTTTTGATTTTTTTCTGTGATTTTTTTATTTTTCTGTGATTTTTTAATTTTTCTGTGATTTTTTGATTTTTTTGTGATTTTTTGTGATTTTTTGATATTTTGATTTTTTTCTGTGATTTTTTGATTTTTTTGTAATTTTTTTGTGATTTTTGATTTTTTGCGTGATTTTTTGTGATTTTTCTAAGAAGTGTACGAGATTTTTTCGAGTAATTTATTTACCCCTCGCTAAAATCGATGTCATCCTTTTTCCTTTACTGTGTGTACACATTTTAGCTTTTTCTGAAATCTAATCTTTGACACGGTGAAGAAATTCATCGCGTTTGCCTTAATTTTATGATGGGTCATTTCATAAATTTGGTTCATTTGGTCAATAAGTTATGCTCAGTTGAATAAAGAAGTTACTTGCCGAAAATTTCAATAAATGAGTTCCCCAGTCACCTTTCAAATCACGCAATCACGAAAAAAAAATTCCAAATCACGTTATATATCATGAGTAGTAGTTAAATTTCCTTTCTATTACAATAACGATGATCACGTTGGTTCCTCCGACCACGCAATCACGCACTTAAAAAAATCTTAATTCTTAAAGGTTTTACTTTTACATAAGTGTTCTCATTTCATATCAGGATGGTGTCATTGTTATATTATGTTGATACAAGCAAAGAATGTTTTTCTTTTCCTATTTTTTGATTTTCACCAATCATGCTCCACATCCGTGTCAATCCCCAATGTGAAAAAGCTTGTGAATTAATTAAAATTGCTGAGCAAAAAACACTCTTATTTAAAAACAAAACCTTTAAATCACAAAATCACTTTTGGCCAACACATCAAATTTTACAGGAAAGCTAAGCCTGGGAAACAGGTTGTTTAAAAAAACGTCCTCGCTGCTGGATGCTTTCGACTACATTATTGGCCCTTTTTACGCCGTCCTATTTTATGCCGGCCCATCTTTCAATATTAAACTGGGGAAAATTCCATTGAAAATCATTGATTTTAATTAAGTTTTGGATATGATATAGATAGAGTAAAAAATGGATAGTTTTAATATTTTGATCATGTTTAATATCCTTTAAACGCGAAAAAATGGTCAAAAACTAACGCCGCTTTTATAAAGGGGGGGTTTCAGGGGGTACCCGATTCCGCAATTCCGCCAATTTTTTCTCCAATTTCCGTCAAACCGTCTGAAATTGAACCACAATTCCGTCACCGAAAATTCAATTTTTTTGTCGAAAATTCCGCAAATTTTGAATATCTTTTACCAATTCCGAAATTCCGAAAATTTTTTTGGTAAATTCCGTTCTTCCGCACTTAAATTGTTTAATTTTCCGTCTCCGTCAGAGAACCCAATTTCCGTAATTCCGTCTAAATCTTCACGAAATTTCGCTACTCCGTCCGAAAAAAGGGCCGATTCCACTCCTCCGCCAACCGTGAAACCCCCCCTATAAAGGTAAAATTGCAAAATCTTGGCCATTTTACGCCGGCCATCAAAAATTGAATTTCGATGGTAATATTCAATTTTCAATAATCGAGTTAAGAAAATGAACAAAGAAAAAAGTAGAAAAGAGTACCATGTCCACCATTTATGGATTTGAAGGTGTTCCCATCTTCCTTGGGCGGGCCCGGGGGGGGGGGGTACTTAGGCAAATGGAGGCTACGGTATGTGCTAGACGATCCTATCGTCTACACAAGATCACTAAAAAGGGAATAGTTTAGGAGAGCTGTTTTTGCGGCATCCTGTTCGGGAAAAAAGACTGGACGCTATGGTTTCTCGTCGCGCCTGCGAAGTAAACAAAAAGTACTTTCGCTTTCATTATCATGTGATTCTCTGCTGATGACCCAGATTCATGAACCTCTGCATCTATTGATCAATTTCTTTTCCTCTATCATCACTCATGTGATGTTTAATTAATCACAATATTTGACAGCTGCAAAACCGAACCTATTTTTAAAAGGTATCATTTACATTTTCTTGAAGTATATAACGCTGAAAGTTTTGTGTGAGTTTCTCACTAGTTGTGAGTTTGATGGTAAAAATGATGATTTTTCTCACCTTGTTATTGTTCCTTGCTCTACCGGTCAATGGATCACCAAGATCTTCAAGCATAAAAGATGAAGATTGGGGTTATGTTAACGTTCGGGAAAATGCAAACATGTTTTGGTGGTTTTTTGGTGCAGAAAACAGTGCAACTCGTGCAAATCTTCCACTGATTCTTTGGCTTCAAGGTGGCCCTGGAGCCTCTGGTGCTGGTTACGGTAATTTTAAAGAAATTGGACCTGCGGACACCAATCTCAAACCAAGAGACACAGCTTGGACTAAAAAAGCCAACTTGCTTTTTATTGACAACCCTGTTGGCGCTGGATTTAGCTATGCAAGCCCTGATGATGCGCTCACTAAAAATGTTACTAAAATTGCAAATGATTTGTATCGTGTATTTTCTGTGTTTATGGAGAAATATGAAATCTTTGCAGAAACACCATTTTATATTTTCTGTGAGTCATATGGTGGAAAGATGACTTCAGTCTTTGCAGAGCTTTTATTTAGAGCTCAAAAAGCAGGATAAATTCATTGCAATTTGAAAGGAGTTACATTAGGTGATTCTTGGATCTCAGCTATTGATTCTGTTGAAACATGGGGACCATACCTCTACCAATACAATCTTCTTGATCAAGCTGACTTAGATAAAGTCAACAACATTTCCAAAGCCACAATTGATGCTGTCAATGCTGGCAGGTTTGCCTATGCAACTGAACTATGGGGTAAGACTGAAAGTCTTATCAGCGAAACTACTGATGATGTGAATGTCTATAATGTTCTACAACATCATGTTCCCTCTGATTTAGCAGAGCACATTTATTCAAAATTGAGCCCAAATCTCCAACAGATTTACAAAACACACGTAGGAAGATTTCAACAACAAAGTCTTGCTGATTTCATGAATGGTCTTGTACGAGAAAAAACTTGGAATAATTCCTAGTAATGTTGAATGGGGTTCCCAATCTGGTGATGTTTTTAAATATCAATCCGTTGATTTCATGAAACCTGTCATTGATTATGTTGATCGGCTAATCAATTATGGAAATAAGGTTGTTGTATTTCAAGGCCAACTTGATATGATTTGTGATACACCAGGAGCAGAAAAAATGGATCAATAAAGTCAAATGGCCAGGACTTTCCACATTCAAATCAACACCAAGAAAGCCTATTTATCTACCCGAAAGTGGCAAGAACACACAAGTTTTCGTTAAAACATATGAGAATTTTAGCTTATATTACATTATGAATGCTGGTCATATGGTTCCCTCTGACAATGGACCGATGGCTCTGCAAATGGTGGATGAAATTATCAATTCATAAAACTTTTAACCCTATTAGCCCCAGGGGGGGTAGAATCTACCACGCTGGAGTTCTTTTGTTTATATCTCGGAGAAAAATTTTTCAAACGACTTGAAACTTTCTGACTTTTAATAAAATCTTATTAAGAGTACTTGTACAAAATTCTAGGGTCATAAGTTGTCCAGATCAGGTTTTATGACTTTATTGTGAAACATAACATAAAACCCAACTAAAATCCTTAAAACTCAAAATTTTAAAGTGCTGATAACTTCTAAACTATTTATTCAATCATTTTCAAATTTTGACACGTGATAGGCATTGATAATACAAATTTAAAAAATTTAAAGAATAATTTTGAAAATGATGACGTCACTCATCTTCAGCATAGATTTTAAGAAAAAATCTTCATGGAAATTGCAAAACCGGCAATCATGTTAAAGAACAGTGTTTTACCTTTCAGAATCTTCAAACAGAATCGAAATATCTTTATTGGTTCGACTGTAATAGACATTTTTGTAAACCATATATTTGGGCTTTTTTTCGACAGGTGGAAATTTTGTGATGACGTCATCAGTTTTTGAATGACGACATCATTTTTTTTTCTTCTTGGAAAATTGTATCATGATGGAGAACATCTGTACCAAATTTCATGGCCATAGCTCTTCTAGATCGAAAATAATCGAGGGTGGTAGATTCTACCCCCCCCCCCTGGGGATACGAAAGTAAAAAAAGCTTGGGGCTAATAGGGTTAAGGGTGTTGCAAACTTGAAGATACTGACATTACTCTAGTAAAGATCTAAACTAAGATCAACTCCGAAATCTGTCAAAAAATAATGAACTATAATATCAGAATTAGAAAGCCAGATAGCTTGTTGCAGTCATAATAGGCACATTTCCTAGCACTAGCATGTGATAAATATGTATAAACACAGATAAACATGATAAGCATTGTAATTATTCAAACTTTTCGCTAACTCTTAGGTTCCAAATAAATGCCCCCCGCTTCTTAACTTTTCGAAAATTTTCCAACCCCCAGGACCTTATTAGGACACCCCTCGTTTATTAATTTTTAAGAATATCTTCAGCTGTCAAAGATAAAGCTCCTTATTTTTATAACCCCCGACACCTAGCCCCCCTTTATTAAAATCTTGAATATTTTCCAACACCCGCTCCCCCTTTATTTGAACCGTCCCGTTTATTTGGAATCTAAGAGTAAAATGACTCAATCATTTTTGCAATTAGAGTCGTGTACTAGTTTTTCTTAAATTTCCAAAATAAGGTAATGCATAATGTAATTGCAAATTCTTATTTCTTTTTCATTCTCATATCTTCTGTTCAATTTTTATGTAAAAATCCAAAGGTGTTATATTCCATGTTTAGGATTTAGGATTATCTGGCACCCAGATGGTGAAATTTTCATCCGACACGCTAAAACTATGAAGGTCGGGAAAAATTTCAACATCTGGAATTTTTATTAGAATCCAGATTATGGAATTTTGCAAGACCGCGTCAAGGATTTTGCAGCCTGAGGTCTGGCAACCCAGCCCTTGTGTTCGGGGATTGGCGGGTCCAACTGAAACAATCTCAGGTTTACGCGCGAGGGTAGTTGAACCTGACTGGGGATGCACATCAAAGGCTGACTATCATTCCTCTCCGATGGGAAATTGGCCCGCACCTTTAGAGCTTTAGCGTGAGCGGCCGCCAATCCGCCATCAGAATATCAGATAATGTTTAGGATTTCTTTGTTCACTTCTATTAAGGGAAGTTTGTAATTGATTTAAACGCGTTCTCTGACAAGTCCCATTATTCTCTCTTAGATTGAACAAGCTTATGGAATAAGCTATTTATCTGATGGAATAAGGTAATGATTTGCGGCTCCTTTTGATCTCATTATTTCAGATAATTACATCAAAGAGCGCTCCGACACTCGAGAGTTTGCCTCTTACAGGCAATTATGTTGTCATAGTAACGACATCACTAAATAACTAAATCGTAATGATGTTGCTAGAGCAACGCTATTGATTTACGACTTAAAGAGACATTTTGACGGCTTAAGAACCAGTTTTTTTAATCCACATGGCTTTAAATCCATCTGGCCTGTCTCAGTTGACTGGAGTCGTTTATAATGCGTGTAATACTAATAATACCAATACCAATACCTAATAATAAAAATACGGGATGTAGTTTGTATAAACGACTGGAAGAATCCGGTGTTCCAGCCTTATAGATACAGGGGCTAGCTACGCAGAAACTTGCATAGCGAGAAAACAATTTATCAAGCGACAACAAATTTTCAAAACGAAATCAACTCAAATGAAAAACTTTCAATACACAAATCCACGCATATTTTTTTTCTCAAGAATTATTTTGAGCAGGAAAAAATTATAATTGCAATATTGACACTTTTCTTTTGTTTGGAGTTAGTGCACAAAGGTTTCTAGACGACTAAAATTGTTCCATTCATTACTTTTTGCTTTATTTCTACTATGTATAAATTAGTCGTCTAGCTTGCTAGACTACTGTCTCAGGGGAGTTGGTTCCTGCTCAAAATAATAATTTCTGATAGTTCAGCCCCTGCTCTATCCACTTGAAGTGATTGCAATGAAAAATTCTGTCCATATTGACCCGTAGAGGCCCGAAAAGCCACTTAGGTCTATATAAAGTACCTTATCGGCCCTTTTTACGCCGGCCCTTATTGGCGTTATTTTTAGGCTCTTGGCGTAATAAGGGCCGATGTAAAAAGAGCCAAAATTTTGCAGATTTTACTTAAAAGTAGCGTTAATTTTTTATCATTATTTCTCAATTTAAACTAAGGATTTATGTCTTAATAGCTTCAAAAATATCAATATCATATCAATCACATTACATAATATTGTTTCGGAACCTCAAAGGATCAACATCCTGAAAGTTGTTGATCGCTTCAGGTGTTATGGGCTTATCTTTGGGATAAGCATCATAGCCGTATGTAAATTATGTAAATGTCAACCCAGAGATGATAAGCAGAGAGATTTTCTAGTTGAAAAAATTAGATTGGTTGAAATCCATCGAAATGATCAGCAAGGTGTTCAACACGAAGAAAATGTCCATATAATAGACTTTAAGAATATGAAAAGAACACAGGAATTATACCACGACCCTCAAGAAGGTATTATAGTCATGAGCGCTTTACTTTATGGGAAGAAATTATTGCATTCATTTTCTTGATTCGCTGACCTCCAGAATCCAATTCACCGGAGAAAAAAAATCTAATCTGACAAACTTTCTGGTCATCTTTACTTTTCTTCCAGTTTTATTGAACACTGTTGATCCAAAATGGGAAGTTTGATCATTGATCATTTCGCAGACCCTTGGTTCAGGAGCATTTGGTATTGTTATGAAGGCTACATTACCAGGTGAACTTGTCCATGGAGAAAGAAAAACTGTTGCTGTTAAGGTTCCTATAGGTAATGATTTAGATTATATGAATCATTACGCAGACTTTTGTTGGTTAAAAAAATATATTTTCCTTTGAGTACTATGCTTATGGCCTACGTAATACATTTAAGGGAACTTATTTTGGCGGGAACTAATTTTGGCGAGCGGCGAAAATCTTAAAAAATTTTAACTTTGGCGGGAATTTATTTTGGCGAATGACAGCGTAAATTCTGTTCTATTTTGCCTTATTTTGAGCAATTTTGATGAATTTCAGGGGTTACCGAAAATTGAAAAAAACAATAACACCGTCACACCGATTTGTACAGGTTCAAATACCGGCATAATGACAATAAATAAGGCCAAATACCGTCACCGTCTGATTTTAAAATACCGTTTTCCCAACTTTTTTTTTCGTCAAATCCCATTGATTGTTGATGGGGGGAGAGGTAAGGGTTGTAGGGAAAAAATAGATAGGAAGTTCTGGTCGCAAAAATCAGTTTTATTGACAATTGAATCATGCTTGATGGTGAGCATTGTTATGAATAATGTTTTTGTGTGAAAAACATAGAAGTACAAGGAAAAAATCTAATGAAAATTTGCAAAAACGGCGATTTCCAGCATTTTTAACCGGAAAATTTTTTTCCTCAAAAATCGAACTCGGCCATGTTTTATCTTTCTGCAAAAAAAATCAGAAAAAACTAAGGATGAAAATTTAAGAAAATATAAAAAAAACAACGGTTTTTCCGGCATATTTCAAGTATTTTCGGCCAGAAAAAATGTTTTTCGAAAATCGGGCTCTGTCACATTTTAGGTATTGTCATATTGCATCAGTGTGAAAAATTTCATAAAAAATATAAAGTAAAGCTTGAGAAATTCAAGAAATACTGTCTTTCCGGCGAAAATAGGTTGTTCCGGCGATTTTTAAATAGTTCCGGTTTCAAAAATCAATTTTATTGAAAATTGAAACATGCTTGATGGTGGGTATTGCTATTAATAATGTTTTTGAATGAAGAAACAACCAATTATATGGAAAAAGTCCGCAATGAAAATCCAGAAAAACGGCGATTTCCGGCATATTTCCGGCCGAAGAAAATTTTTTCCCAAAATCGGACTAATACATGTTTTGGGCATTGTTAATACGCATCTTTGAGCAAAAAATCAGAAAAAAGTAATGATGAAATCTCGAGAAAATGCCAATAAAGCAGTTCTTCTGGCATATTTCCGCCATTTTCGGCCGGAAATTCTTTTTTTTTCGAAAATCGGGCTCCATCACATTTTGGGCATTGCCATTTTGCATCATTGTGCAAAAAATTAGAGAAAAACTAATTAGCCGATCCCGAGGAAAGCTGGCAACAGACGAACGGACGAACGAACGGTCAAGGGTTAATTTAAAGGACTACTTTAAGGTAGGTCCAAAAAGGGCCAATCCCATCACACCGTAAAAGTACAACCCCCCCCCCCTATTTAAGGAGGAATGGGGGAATGGGCCATATTTTAAACAAAAAATTCTCTCAACCGCGAAACAAAATTCTGCGAAACTTCAGAATTTTGAGCTGTGAGCCACGAAATTAAATTCTTCAAAAACTTCTTTCCGCAAAAATGTCTTCCCTTAAAAAGATTCTCATTACTGCACTAAGATTCTTGTCATTTTTCCAGAATCTTTGAAACTTAATTTTCCCCGGGATAACCAGGGATAACCAGAAATGATAATCTTTAATATGAAATTGCCCAACTTTCAGAAGCTTGGTCTTTTTTCACTAGAAAAGTGGCAAAGGAATCTTAGTGCGGAAATGAAAATCTTATGCAAAACGACGTTAATACGTTTTTAAATCAATAACCAATCAATTGGTCAATCTGATTAGAGCTCAAAGCCAACCGTTGAATAAGCAATCAGCTGGTACCGTGAAGTCGGGTAACTTGCATCAGTGAAGGGAAACTTGCATACCCCTCAAATGAATGAGCTGTCTGGTCATTCAAATACAAAGTTAAATCAAAACGAAAATGGCAGATTAGAGCTGTGAGCGGAGCTGCGTAGTTCATTTGTTTTGAAATTTTGCTGCTTTGTTTGGTCAGTCATTTGAGGGCTATGCAAGTTTCCCTCCACTGATGCAAGTTACCCGACTTCACGGTATGTAATTGAACTTTTCTTGGTCCCATCCAAACCTGATGAGCTAGGCCAGACCTGATGAAACAAACCTGCTGAAAATTGAAAAATTGTACTGATCGAACAGCAACTCATTGATCAAACTTGAAACGAACACTGTTAATTTTTTTAAAATCTTAGAGTTCAATTAATTTGTTTACTTGAACATTATTCGTTCAATGATAGATGGAGTTCAACTGTTGTTCATGGTTTTCGACAAGTTCGATTGATCCGGGTGGTCTGGCTTAACGTCATTAATTAGATTATTGATACCTATATTGATTAATGCCCAAATGCCCAATTACCCCTCATCCGGATAACCCCTGCCATAAATTCCTCTTTTGAAATACTTAATAACTGATAATCTGTTATACACTAACTAAATCCCACACCTATTTCTACGTAAAAAATATCATACCTGGTGTTGTTGTAGTGATGTGGTGATGTTCAAGAGCAACTCTTTAATTGCAAGATTCCTATTACTTTATTGGTGCATTTACTAACTACACAAACATAAAATACTATGCTAAAAGAAATAAAAACCTCTTTAAAATACTCTAAAAATACAAAAAGTACACAAAATTTAAACAAGCAGCAGCGCCTGACCACCCTCGCGAGCCAGGGCCGATAAACGATTTAAGCGACTTAAAGAGGCCAGTACCGTATAATTGGAGGAATCGTTTAGGGCCCTGGTACAGTTAAATGAAAAATATCAAGATTCTTGATATTTTTCGACCTTTGGACTCTGGCTGAGTGAGTGAGAGAAAGATTTCGGGAAGACAGAAAATCGAGCTGCGAACGCACTTACTAGGATAATTTTCATCAAAATACTGTGAATAGCTTTACGCTGTACGACCACGGCAATGAAAACCAATATCTTGAAAAGTTGGTTTCTCGTTTTTGATGGATGGGAAGCAAGTGTTGGAGTGTTGGCTAATAACTGGCCTGGACTTTGACTGTTTTTCTCTCATAAAAATTTACACTATATATCAATAAACTGTCTGTGTGAGTTTTTTTTTTACTGGCTCAAAATTATCTAATTCAGTCAAAATCATCATAAATGTTAATGTTTTTCTGGATGTGGATGGTGTGTTGTTTTGGTTATCTGATTTGACTTTTGCCTATATTTCCCTTTGACTGACTTTAGTCATGTTTAGACTCAGACAGCAGGTCCTAATTTAGCCTGAATTTAGTTGCTGTTAATTATGAGCTTTTTGTTCTTTATTTTTAGAGAAGTTGTTAGAATAAAACAAATCTCATGCTTATTATTTTCCAATGGCAATTTGAAGAGTAGCTGATTGACTACTATGTCTTATATAACCAGCCCCACCAGATAGCCCATGCAGTAATGTCAACCGAGTAAACCTAAAAGGGTATTTATCAAATCACATACATCATGGCAGCTGCTTTCTTGCCGCTGTGAAAGATGTGCAACACTGGCGAACTGAAGAATGAATTTATCAGATGAGATTTAACGTAGCATCGACCAATTTATGGAATAAACTTCATTTTCGTTGAATTGAGTTATAAAAAACTCTGAGAGATTACTGTGTTTTTTTAGCCCTGGTATTTCTGGTTGCTAAAATTAACATTGCTCAATAATTTGGTGTTAACGTACATGTTTAAAATTTTAGAATGACATTTTTGTCCTGCAAACAGTTGTACTCTTAGGTGCCAAATAAACGGGGCCCCCCGCTTGTTAATTTTTCGATTTTTTTCCAACCCCCCCCCGGACCTTATTAGGACCCCCCCGTTTATTGATTTTTGAAATATTTTCAACTGTCAAAGGGAAGGTCCCTTTTTTTGCTCAAAACAGCCTGATTTTTGCCTATATTTACCCTGTTTTGGGGTTTTCAGAAGTATAATTTCCAACCCCCCCGGCAATTAGGTCCCCCCCGTTTATTAAAATTTGAAAATTTTTCCAACCATCCCGTTTATTCCAACCCCCCCCCCCGTTTATTTGGCACCTAAGAGTACATGGATCGTAGTATTTATACATTTGGCAGCCAAAGACACTGAAAGGATTTTTGCAATAATATGGCCATTGTTTATATATTATATTGTGGACATCAAATGATAAGATTTACGAGAAAATCACCGTGACATTTTAGTGAATTCATGGTGAAAAGCTGCAATCATTCAATATATTCAAAAAAGCTGTGAATTGTAGAAAGGTTGCAACTTTTCACCTAGATTCAATGTGAATTCACCAAAAAGTCACAAGGAATTTTTCTGAATTTTTTCCTGTGTACCGTCAACGGCTCTAACTTGGGACAAGTGGTCATATAATGGGATGGTTGACTTTCTGGTCTGTATTTTCACTTACTGCTAAATCTCTCTTGACAACAAAGTTTGTTTTCTATGAGATTTGCGACTATGTTGATTAAATGACTTTGGAGGTTCTGTAAAATGATGGCCGAATTGCTGTCCCATGTTTTATCAGACTGTCCCAAGTTAGAGCCATTGACGGTAAGTTTATCTTCAGATCTTGCATGCTAATTTACATCAATTATATTAAAAATACTAATTTTTGCCCAAAAGTATAATTATTCTCCAAAAAATTCAAGTTTTTGGGTTATTTCCAGATTTTCTAGAGGGCAGTACCGCAGACAGGAGGGGCACAAATTTGTGTAGGAGAGCAGATTTTTATGACACAGTAATTATATTTTTATATTATGAATAGATTACTATGCCATGAAAGTCTGCTCTTCTACACAAATTTTGCGCCCCTCTTGTCTACGCTACTGGAGGGATTCTGCAAGAATCTTGTATCAAAGTCAAAAATTTTGCATGATGATGGAAATTATAATTTCGTGAAATAGTAAGATTTTCTGCTGGAATTGATTTTATCAAGATTAGATTTTTTCTATTCAAGAATACTGAACAAAAAAAAATAATACTATATACCGTAATGGTAACAGGTAATCTTTTACAGATAATAGAAAAAATTGTAATATTGAAATTACATTAAAGGAAGAATTTTTGGCGGGAATTTAATTTGGCATGATGGGTTTCAAGGATTAAAATTAAGGTGAAAATGTTTGAAATACCCCCTTTTATGACGTCTAATAGTGATGAAAAATCGATTTGAGAAAATTTAAAATTTGCGGGAACTTTTCGGCCAAAATTTCTTCTTTAATGTATGCGTAACAGTGCACAGAAATTTTAAATTGACTTTTCACAGGATCTCTTTACAAAATTATGAAATTATCCAAAATATGAAAATTGAGTGTAAAAGAGGTGTTAAAGGAATTTTTATACAACATAATAATATTGATTGTTGTTTGTAATTGTATTTTAATCCATTTTAATAATCCTTGCACAAGGTAATTTTTCAAAATTGTAGTTCATTAAGGCTAACAGCTAACAAGAATTATCTTACTAGAGAATGAAAGTTTTATTTATTTTATATTTAAAGTGTCCCTTTTATTATTTGAAGCTTTCCATGTCAATCTTTATCTTTCAACAAACTAATAATAATAATTTAATAGGTTTGATTTTTAAAAGACCTAATAAAACTTTTCAAGTGGAACCCAAATCTGCGATATCCTGTCCTCAGGTAAAATTTTTATGCTGTTGTTTGGCAATATTATATTCTTTTTTTTTTGTTGCAGGATTTTTGGATGAAACAAGCAAGATCCTGAAAAAAGGATAAAAAAATTTCCTAGGAGACTGGAAATTAAGGAAAACCATGAAAAGGGGCAGCAAACTTTGATTGATTTTTAACAAATCTCATCACATTCTTGTAAAACTTTCTGGGTGACCAACCTTGTAGGAAATTAGCAAGTTTTTACTTTAGAAATTTAGAAATAAGAAATTAGTTTCTTGAGCAGTCTGAAAATAGAAAAGGGGGGAAGTGTAGAAAATGATTTCTATTTCTTTGAAAGAAAAAAAGTTTGGTAAGAAAATTTGCTAAGAGAGGATCACTTTTTATTAAAAGTAAAAAAAATGTCTTTCAATTTTTCAAATTTTACCACAATTCAAAGCAAACTGCTAGTCAGACGAAAAATACAAAAATTGAGTTTCCTATAAGAATACAGAGACATTTTTCTTGAAAAATGCAGAAAAATCATTTTCTTTCAAAACATGAACAGTTATCCTTAATACAAAGATGAAAAGCACAGAGATATTTTCCTTTAAAAATACAAGAAAAAGTCAACAAATTTCTATTTTCTATGGAAGAAACTTATTTTCCTTAAAAAAAAACAGAATAATGTAGAAATCTTGGTAGAAAGTCAAGAAGTTTGTACTTTCCAAAACAAAAAGGTTATTTGTCATAAATTTCCAAATCATTTGGATCAAAAAAAAGAGCTTGAACTAATCTGAAAATTCATTTTTGATTCAATCTTCTGAATTTGTTTGAAAAATTTGTTCGATCTTTAGAAATATTCAAAACATTTGACAAACATAAAAGTTTAAAATTGTACTGAGTAACATGATTGATGATTATTGCCTTTTTGTTTATTGCCAAAAGGTTGAAATATTCAAAGTTTGTACAAAATAGAAATTATATATTATTTCCAATTTTGGCAAGTTTATTATCAGTCCAAAATGTACATAATGGCATTGTGTTTATATCTGTTTATATAATTATCATTCAGGTGTATTTTGAAAAAATGTTGAAAAATATTCTCAAGTGCCAAAATGATAAAAATTAGTAGTCACCATTCCCATTTAAACGTTCAACACTGTCAGTCATTGGTATCAGGTAGTTTCACTCAGGCGTCAAAAGACGTTCCCCAAATATCATTCAGTCATTATCATTTACCGCTATTCAAATCCATATCTCATTATATACATTTCACGTCAATCCATATTTGTACTGTCACTTGGGTAAGGCATATCAGGTTACGCACACAAAGTTATACAAGGACATAAAAAGTAAAGCCAAGTTCAGTTGTAGGTATACACAGATTATAATCTTATAATACTTTATTATTCAATCCATATAAGTCCATTTCATCTTATGGATATGTCATTAAAACTCCCACTTCTAAAGAAGGCAACTTCCAATTCATCCAACCAGATCGATGAACACAATTGGCATTCAGCCATTGAGTGCTAGCTGACATCAGTACCAGAGATATATTTATACGTAGACATAGGACCTTTTACATAGTTCTTCTGTCCTTATGTCTTTTTATTCATTCAGCAGCAGACAGTAGAAAATCAGCATCAAATTTGTTTAGTTCCCTCTATAGTGTTCGTTAGCAGTATGAAATTCCAATGGCATTTTGCTTGATCAGAAGAACATTCTTCATATTCAATGAGAATAAAGAAATCAAGAAAGTGACAAGTGATCCTCTTGCATATTCTGTTTTGCTTTGGAGAAACAGCTTGGCTCAACAAACATTTTGACAGTCTGGTTGTGGCTAGTTTGTATTTGTTTTTGTTGAAAAATGATATAAACCATCCGTAGTTCGGACAAGATTTTTTTTCCTATCCGTCATTATGGGACTTTGCTAATCAACATCCGATTCGCGTACACCCCTGAAATCACTTTCGTTTTCTATGTGTACCAGGGCTTATATCCCCCGTCAACGCGTCCATCAGAATCATCAATAGCGTAAGGGGGTTAGATAAGCCATGGAGTCGAGGGTGGCGCCTGACAGCATGCTGAAAACCGCCATATTTAAAAACGAGCAATGTTTACAAATGCTTGGTTACGTATACTTGCGGACAGACAAAACGTTAGATTTTATCTTAGCGAGTGAGTCGATTTTTAGGATTTTCGAGAATGTTCGAGAAGGTTCTATGCCATCTCTAATCGAGATAAAATTTCTTATCTCTCGGAATAGAAAATTTATCTTGAAAGAGGGATAATTGATCTAGTATTAAGAATTTTTATCTACATTCTAGAAAATTATTTTTTACAGCGTGCGCATATATTACATACGCACCTGGGGCGTAATTATGTTGACTCGGCAAATTAATTGTTCTAGTTCTGCAAATATGCGGAAACCCTATAGATAAATGTGTATTCGGAAAACAATAACACGAGACTTGATCGGATATAACTAAGGTGAAACGATGGTAATATGTTTTCTTTTGGTTATAAGTCTTGTTTGCTTTTATATAGTAATTTTTTAGTAACATGTTCAATCACTTATTACCCATGATTAATATCTGATAGCTGTGTTCGTTTGGTTTGCTGTAATCTTTACAAAGTTAATTTTGGTTACAAGTAGAGTAGATTCGCCAGTAGGATCAATCCAACAATGAACCACCAGCAAAATCATTATGTCTTCTTATTGGTGATTTTTTACATCTTATGTTTTCGGACAAATTTATGTGTTGCGCGTGAAAGAAGTTATGAAGATTCAAAAAGAATTCATCTTGAAAATCCAACCAAAATTCCAAACATATTTAAACAAGTCGGTCCAAATCCGAACGTTAACAGTCAAACCAGTATTGACGTGGGGGAGCACGTCAGGCTTCAATGTCACGAACAATCAAATTATGGCTACAGAACCAAATTTCGCTGGATTCGTTGGAAAAAGAACTTTAACCCAACGAAACTTCAAAATATTGGGCGTGACATTGTGAAAAATAAACTCCACTTTACCAACTACCCCTTTGTTGAGGAGATCCCATCTTCAGAATACAAAGTGTTTATCCATATGCAATATGATAATAAAGGTAGATTCAGCAAACTTCACGGCTCCGATCTTACCTTGTCTCAAGTTACGGAGGATGATCAGGGCTATTACTCATGTGTAGCGAGTAATTCGTTTGGTTTTGATTTTTTGACAAGATATGTCGCTGTCAACAAAGGTAAATTAGTTTTTCATCATGAAAAGTTTTTAATAGTTGTTTTTAAGGACTCTGGATATACCCAATTTTTCGATTTTACACCAACTTAAATGGCAATTTCTGCATTTTAAAAAGATTAATGTATAACTTTTTTTATATGTCCTGTTAAACCTACCTTGTTGGAATTTAAAAATCGAAAAATTGAAATGAAAAAATTAAATGAAGAAGAAAACGAAGAGTTTTTCGAAGAAGAGTATTTCACCTTTCAAAGCCCTAATCTCGGTAAAAATCAAACATTTTGGAATTTTTTTTGGTTCAGGTGATGTATCTATTTAGTATCTAAAAATACAATTTCGGAAAATTTTTGTGGAAGTATCTTTCCTTTAAAATCTCCAAAAAAGCTCATTTTTGGCAATATTCTCCACTAAATTTCCATACGAAAACAGCTATAACTTGGGATGTAGCCAAATAGAAAATTTTTCCGAAAAAATCTAAATATAGAAATTATTTATCATTAACTTAAAAAAGGTTTGAAACAATAAAATGATTTCCCCAAGGAGATTAGGCTTTTTTGTGAAAAATATGAATAGCGTCGTTATGACGTTTTATTAAGGTCCATTCCACACTTATTCCTTAATTACTCATGATGCTATTACTTTAATTCATTTTTTTCAAAAGTAGTTTGTTCTTAAACATGTCAAAGAAGTGAAAATATAAGCTTTTATCTTCAAGTTCTGAAATTGATTTTTCACTATGACCAGAGCCCTTAAAGGGGCCTTAAAGCAATGGTATTCATGATGTAATCTTTTATACGGAAATTCCCTGTATTTTTTCAGGTGTTTATGTGTAAAAGATTATATCTGGAAAATATCATTGCTTTTAAGGTTAATAGGAATAAAACTTGTCGTGTATATCAAGAATGACATTCTATATATCACTATATCACAAATCCTGCATTACTCCCGCCGTGGCTTCTCACTTTTTCCATTAAACGATTACAACATCCACACTTACACGCCTTTCCCACCATAATCATCCCACGCTCACTAATCTTTCGGACCATAAACTCATCTATATAACCACTGCGTGTATGTTTTTCTAGTCTAAATTAAAGATTAATTTTTCTATTTTTCAGTATTTCCAAGGATCAACATCCTGAAAGTTGTTCTGATCGCTTTAGGTGTTGGGCTAATCTTTGGGATAATCATCATAGCCGTATGTAAATTAATTAAACTTAGAGGTGATAAGCAGAGAGTAGAAGAAGAAGTAGAAGAAATTAGATTGGTTGAAATCCATCGAAATGATCAGCAAGGTGTTCCACACGAAGAAAATGTCCATATAATAGACTCCTCTCCAGCTATTGTGCAGGCTAAAAAGAGGAACCTTAAGAAAACGAAAGAGGAACTGTATCACGACCCTCAAGGTATTAACCATTGGTGCTTTACACATTTTTTATAAGCGACTCCAATGTCGGGTCAGGGCTGGGGTTGCTTAGCATTTTAACTCATTTTCTGAAAAATTCACTCTCTGATATTATATCATACTAGCCGGTACCCGGCGTCACACGCCGGTTAAGCTGTAGCTGAACGCACTAAAAGTCCTTTGGATGTTGAAGCTGGCTTTAAAAACGATCAAATGAATAAAAAGATATCTTCAAAGTTTGACTATAATCCTCCCCCGGAGACCTCTCTCGCTTCGCTTGCATTAAATACGCCGTCCAGTTTTCGACAATTTGAGAAAATGTCATGGTAAAGAGGAGTGAAATGTAGAAATGATAATTCTTCAGGAAAAAGCGGGAAAGCCACAAAGAATAGTGCAACTTTGTTTTTATCAGATTTAAAAAAATAAATATGTCAATTCTAAATTGCTTTTTTTAAACCCTTGTCATAACTTTTCGAATTTAAACATGTAAAATAACGTACACAGTTTTTAACAGTATCAACCACTTGAATGTTTTTATATGAAGAAAGATATAGAAATTTCTTCTCTTGCTTTTTATCCCCCTTTGAATGCTGTTATTGTTCTACAAAGTTTTTGATTTTTATGTTTTGATTTTCTTTTGAAATGTTCTTTTCTATAAAAGAAACCGTTCTATTTGATTGTTAAAAAAATTGCATGACACAGCATTCGAAAAAGTAGAATAATTGGGCTTTACACAAATATATATAACACTCGAAAACTATCATGTTTTATTTTTTTGTAATTAAAACTTGTATTAGCAGTCTCAAAAAAAATTATAACACAATGCTATGGAACGCCATAGCTGCCATAACACCTCTTTATGTAAGAGCTCTTTTATTATGACCTCTTTTGAAGACCTCTTTTAAAGACCTCTTTTATTATGAGCTCTTTTGAAGACCTCTTTTTTTATGAGCTCTTTTGAAGACATCTTTTGAAGACCTCTTTTTTGTGAGCTCTTTTGAAGACCTCTTTTGAAAACCTCTTTTTTATGAGCTCTTTTGAAGACCTCTTTTATTATGAGCTCTTTTGAAGACCTCTTTTGAAGAGCTCTTTTGAAGACCTCTTTTGAAGACCTCTTTTGAAGACCTCTTTTGAAGACCTCTTTTGAAGACCTCTTTTATTATGACCTCTTTTGAAGACCTCTTCTAAAGACATTTTTTATTATGAGCTCTTATGAAGACCTCTTTTGAAGACCTCTTTTTTTTATGAGCTCTTTTGAAGACCTCTTTATGTAAGACCTCTTTTATTATGACCTCTTTTGAAGACCTCTTTTAAAGACCTCTTTTATTATGAGCTCTTTTGAAGACCTCTTTTCTTATGAGCTCTTTTGAAGACCTCTTTTTTTATGAGCTCTTTTGAAGACCTCTTTTGAAGACCTCTTTTTTTATGAGCTCTTTGGAAGACCTCTTTTATTATGGGCTCTTTTGAAGACCTCTTTTGAAGACCTCTTTTGAAGACCTCTTTTTTATGAGCTCTTTTGAAGACCTCTTTTGAAGACCTCTTTTTTATGAGCTCTTTTGAAGACCTCTTTTGAAGAACTCTTTTTTTATGAGCTCTTTTGAAGACCTCTTTTATTATGAGCTCTTTTGAAGACCTCTTTTGAAGAGCTCTTTTGAAGACCTCTTTTGAAGACCTCTTTTTATGAGCTCTTTTGAAGACCTCTTTTGAAGACCTCTCTTGAAGACCTCTTTTGAAGACCTCTTTTTTATGAGCTCTTTTGAAGACCTCTTTTGAAGACCTCTTTTTTTATGACCTCCTTTGAAGACCTCTTTTGAAGACCTCTTTTTTATGAGCTCTTTTGAAGACCTCTTTTGGAGACCTCTTTTTTATGAGCTCTATTTAAGGCCTCTTTTAATATGAGTTTTTTGATGACCTCTTTTGAAGACCTCTTTTTTTATGAGCTCTTTTAAAGACCTCTTTTGAAGACCTCTTTTGAAAACCTCTTTTTTATGAGCTCTTTTGAAGACCTCTTTTGAAGACCTCTTTTGAAGACTTCTTTTTTTATGACTTCTTTTGAAGACCTCTTTTGAAGACCTCTTTTGAAGACCTCTTTTATTATGACCTCTTTTGAAGACCTCTTTTAAAGAAATTTTTTTATTATGAGCTCTTTTGAAGACCTCTTTTGAAGACCTCTTTTTTTATGAGCTCTTTTGAAGACCTCTTTTGAAGACCTCTTTTTTTATGACCTCCTTTGAAGACCTCTTTTGAAGACCTCCTTTTTTTGAGCTATTTTGAAGACCTCTTTTGAAGACCTCTTTTTTTATGAGCTCTTTTGAAGACCTCTTTTGAAGACCTCCTTTAATGAGCTCTTTTGAAGACCTCTTTTGAAGACCTCTTTTTTTATGAGCTCTTTTGAAAACCTCTTTTGAAGACCTCTTTTGAAGACCTCCTTTAATGAGCTCTTTTGAAGACCTCTTTTGAAGACCTCTTTTTTTATGAGCTCTTTTGAAAACCTCTTTTGAAGACCTCTTTTGAAGACCTCTTTTTTATGAGCTCTTTTGAAGACCTCTTTTGAAGACCTCTTTTTTTATGAGCTCTTTTAAAGGCCTCTTTTATTATGAGCTTTTTTGAAGACCTCTTTTGAAGACCTCTTTTTTATGAGCTCTTTTGAAGACCTCTTTTGAAGACCCCTTTTGAAGACCTCTTTTTATGACTTCTTTTGAAGACCTCTTTTGAAGACCTCTTTCGAAGACCTCTTTTATTATGACCTCTTTTGAAGACCTCTTTCAAAGACATTTTTTATTATGAGCTCTTTTGAAGAGCTCTTTTGAAGACCTCTTTTATTATGAGCTCTTTTGAAAACCTCTTTTGAAGAGCTCTTTTGAAGACCTCTTCTATTATGAGCTCTTTTGACCTCTTTTTAGGGGGTATCCGGATTTTGGAAAACGAGACTGGAACTCTACGCCAAAACCGGGATTCCACCCTTAAATCTAACGGTAAAACGCAAATCTTTTTCTGGATTTATTTATCTGCTTTGTTCGTCACAAAACTTTAGACGTATCCCATCCGTAACGTTGATTCAACGGATAATATAATTTTACATAGACATTGAAGTAATGTGTGCAAAGCTGGGGAAGGGACAAGTCATGAAACATTTTCGAGATTTTACTGTGACTGTTTGTCACAACTGGTTAACATTAAACACCTAACTATCTGGTGAAAAAAGGAAAAAAAAGATCGTAAAAGATCATACCTGTGCTGTTTGTAGTTTTGGTGAAGAAGAGGGCTATGAGTTGTTTACAGCGAGTAAAAGTACAAAAAGATAAAGATAGACTTTTTAGAAATGAGATTATTAATCGTTTTTCAAAATCTGAGAACTTCGAGTCGTCATGACAGTTGTCCTTTGCGGACAAAGCTAGATCCTTGATTGTTTTCTTAAACAAAAGAAAGACAATGCTTCGCTCTCCACCGTTTTATACGTTGTTTATCCAGTGTCTATATTAAACGCATGGTGATAGAGAATCATAACACAAGATCTCTCTATTATTTCGATTCCATTGAAGTAATATTACCATAATTAATAATCTAGTAATTACTGTTATACATTTGGGAATCATGTAGAAGATTTCTTTTGAGAGAAACTCATTTCAATTACACTTGGAAGTTTCTGGGGAATTCGTCAATTGTAAACATGTATACTGATACAATCTGCTAGACATTAATATGGTAATATTTGCACTTCAACTTTGATTCTTTCTACAGTGATTAGATTGACACATGCGCGATAAAATTTCTATTATTGGTCTTCAGAGGTTAATATATTCTTTAAAAATTTAACCTCTGATACTCAGGGTAGCAGGTGTAAAATTTGAGAAAATACCAAATTTTGAGGTAAAATTTGAGAAATTTCAAAAGATTTTGCCCTGGAAAAATTTCGAAAATTGCACTATAAGGGGGGGGTTTCATGGTTGGCGGAGGAGCGGAATCGGCCCTTTTTTCGGACGGAGTGGCGGAATTTGGCGAAAATTTAGACGGAATTACGGAAATTGGGTTCTCTGACGGAGACGGAAAATTAGACAATTTTAGTGCGGAAAAACGGAATTTAGCAAAAAAATTTGCGGAATTTCGGAATTGGTAAAAGATATTCAAAATTTGCGGAATTTTCGACAAAAATATTGAATTTCAAAGGAATTTTCGGTGACGGAATTTTGGTTCAATTTAAGACGGTTTGACGGAAGTTGGAGAAAAAATTGACGGAAATGCGGAATCGGGTACCCCTTGAAACCCCCCCCCCCCTATAAGGGTCGATTTTCAGCCAGATTTTTCCCGCACTGTAAGAGTCCGATTTTATTAGAGACCTGATTTTTGGCCGAACGTACGGTCGTTTTCAAAATCGAGTACCCTCCCCCGTTCCCATGAGGTGCCGAAAATGATACTACTCCGGGGTAAATAATGGCCGGGGGGGTTGGAATAAGTGGGGGGATTGGAAAAAATCTCAAAACTTAATAAGCGGGGGGGGGGGGTAGGAATAAAAATGTCCTGGGTGGAAAATTTTTGAAAAGGAAGCTAATACAGCTGAATTAATACAAAACAGGCGAACATTCAAAAACATTTTCCCAAAAATTAATAAGTGGGGGGGGTTTGGAATTAGAATGTCCTGGGTAGAAAATTTTCGAAAGATTAATTAGCGGGGGGGACGGCTATTAGGTAGCCGAGAGTAAATACAGTTTACGAGAAATTTTTCTGGTGTATCGCAGCAAATTTTATCAAAACACAAAGTTTGTTAGGTCCCAGTCTTAAAAAGTGTCAAAATTCAGTGGAAATACCAAATTTTCCCTATTTTTTCCCAGGTAAACCCCGAAAAATCTTTTTTTGATGATTTTTTTGCTTATGATAATCACCAATTTATCATGGAACTTTTTGCAAAGTTTGGAATTGGTCAAATTTTTCATGAGATTTAGCAAATTATATCATACATAGAAATATATTTTCCTTAACAAATCCTTACAAAGGGTAAAAAGTACCCCCTAAACTCGGACCAAGTATGAAAAATTGACCAGGAGTTAGTGTTGGGGACCGACCATTTCTAAAACTAGGATAGTTGAGGATTCCAAAAATATATAGTTTATCCTGTAGAATCTTGGGTTAAGCAAAAACCTGTTTATTTAAGGAGATATAGGATTTGGCTCCTGAACTAAAAAAAAACACCATTTGCCTGACAAACTTCTTTTTCTTTCTGATTACTTTTATTTTGTTCCTAGTTTTATTGAACACTGTTGATCCAAAATGGGAAGTGGACAGAAAATCATTGATCATTTTGCAGACCCTTGGTTCAGGAGCATTTGGTATTGTTATGAAGGCTACATTACCAGGTGGACTTGTTCATGGAGAAAGGAAAACTGTTGCTGTCAAGATTCCCAAAGGTGATGATTCAGATTAAAAAATATTAGCCATACAAATCAGTACACAGACTTTTTTTGTTTGAAAAAAATCATATTTTCGTTTTAGTATGATAGTAAACTATGCTTAGGGCCTAATATTTCTGCCCTCTATGGCTAAAAATGTAAAATTGCCCACTCGAACTCAAAGATATATTACAATTTTGTCTTCAGAAAATGCCAAAAGACAAGATTTCCTCTTGGAGCTAGTAATGTTGAAGCATATCGGACAGCATAAACATATCATCAATTTTCTTGGATGTTGCACTGAAATAGGTATGTCCAATCTGTTGGTATGTCTCATATTAGAATAGGTTAGGTCCCATCTTATACATTATTGCTTTGCATAGCATTTACACTCCTTGTAGAACCGAATACTGCTAATAAAAGATACATTTTCATTTCTTTTTTTAGACCCTATCTACATCATAGTTGAATACGCACCTCACGGCAATTTACGTATGTTCCTTCGTTCGAAAAGACCTTTAGCAATGGACCAGCAACCTTTTCTAACGACCAAAGACTTGATATCTTTCTCGTCACAAGTGGCCCAAGGAATGGAGTTTCTTGCTTCCAAAAAGGTGTCCACATACTTTTATGCGTTAAAATCTCGCAGATTTCGCGAAGCACATTCTGATTACTCTGCGCTGGCACGTATGCACTATAAAGGCCATGAATACAAATAAGAATCTCTTCATGTCGGCAGACCGGTTTTGGACAAATATTTTGAATTTGTTTTTGAGCGTGGTGATTGGCAAAAGCAAAACAAACGTCAATCGGAAGCATAAGCATTAGATCCTAGTCGTTTTCACTTTCAAGCAAAAGACAACAATTTGCAGCATTTCGGCAAGACCTATTATAGTAATGTAAGAGAAAATTAAGGAATTATTTTTGAATTTTATGAAAAAAACTCGATTTTGGCGAAAAGTTATTTTCGCGAGCTTTGAATTTATTTAATTCGCATTCAAATTTCAGAAGATTCGTATTTCATGTATTTTACTCTTAATATTCTTCACTTTCAACAGCATGATGCAATAATCGACATAAAGATGGTAGAAAATCTATAAAATAAATTAATTTCCTTGCCTTTGATTTCTAGTGTATACATCGCGATCTCGCTGCACGAAACGTTTTACTAGGTGAATATTACGTCATCAAAATTGCAGACTTCGGATTGGCTAGAAGTCTTAATAATGCAGACTATTACCAAAAGACTACAAACGTAAGTAAAACACACCCTTGTATCATTGATTCCAATAATGTATAAAAATAAAAGGAATATCGGAACTCGAAATTTTTTTTGCTGAGACGTCCTACTGCAACGCAACAAAGCACCTTGCGGGGCAATGACACGGAAATCAGCAAAAAAGAAAAAATTTCTCTAGAAAAAGAACTTTTTCAATATAATTTGAGTTAACTTTTCAAATTTTTTTTGTTCTAGGGTCGGTTTCCAGTCAAATGGGTTGCTATTGAAGCACTTTTAGACCGTGTATACAGTACGCAATCAGATATATGGGCGTATGGCGTGTTGTTATGGGAGATTTTCACTTTGGGTGGAACACCCTACCCACGAATACCGGTTCAAGATCTTTATAAAGTGTTAAAAGACGGATATCGAATGAAAAGACCGAAAAGTTGCCCTCCTCTAATGTAAGTGTGAAACAAAAACTCTGGTTTTATCCTTACTAACATAGAAGGCATTGGTCCAGTCGATGGGGAAGGGACAGGGGCATGGCATCTTCAACCTTACTTTTACCTAACTATGGGTAGTTAAATTTCTGTTTACAAATTCAAACCAGCTTTGGTTCGTGCCACCCTGGTTTTTTACACTTTTTCACAATGTCCACAAAAAATACATTCTCCGTCTTTTTACAGTTATGAAATTATGGGTAAATGTTGGATCGAGGAGCCGTCAAAAAGACCGTCTTTTAGTGAACTTGTCGCTCATATGGAATCGCTGTTGGATGAATTAACCTCTGATGTATGATTTTTTTCTAAATCTACCCTTGGTTATGAAATTTCTCCAGAGAATTCGTGTAAAAAAATAATTTTGCAATATCTTTTGGGTTGGTGGTTGTAAAATATCAGCAGGTTTTTGCGCAATTATTAGTGAAAATTACTGTCTTATTTCCAAGTAATACAAAAGATTCTTTCAACGTTCATCTAACGTCATATAGACGTTTAAGATGGACTAGAGGTCCCCCAAGAGAACACGAATGCAGGTATCTGTAAATTAAGAATTCATTTTCAATTTTCAGGATATATTCGAATTCAAGTCACCAGATGGTAGCCTTGACAACCAAGAGCTTGAAACTGACGAAGAGAACGAGCTGAACGAACAAAGATCTTTGATGTCAGATGGATACGCATTTTTTGACGATGAAAGCGCTTTAACTGATGACGGTTATAATGGTACTTGGTCTTGTAAAAAATCATCGTAAAAACCCTTTGTTGTGAAAAGTTAGTATTCACTCGAACTGGAAACTCGTTCCGGTTCATACAGACTATGACTATGCCATAATGATGTCCGGGGGGAGGGGGTACTTAAGCAAATGGGGGTACAGGTATGTGCCGCCCTTAAGGGTACCTTTTTTGGACTTCCAAAGTCTCATAAAGGGTTGGAAAAATTAGAAAATGAAATTTTATTCCCTTTAAGGGTCAGGGAACTTTTTGTCCCTAAAAATAAAAATTGATGAGATTAGTCCCAATAACGATTGTAAAACCAATATTTTTCCGATGGTCGGAAATCGGGCGTCGTATACCCGTCAGCTTGCGACCCTAGTACCCCCGGAATGATGTATATTATATGAAACTAATGCTTTTAAAAGCTTAAGCATCATTAATGTTGATTTAGAAAATATGTTTATGTTATATTTCCCTATGTTATAATGTCCCCATAATGTCCCTTTTACTTATAGTCTTTTAAATTTCTACAAAAATTATAACGAATACGGTTTCAGGCCCATGTAGGTCCTCTCTAAACCGGTCTAACAATACTGTAAATCTTTTTTATGTATAATTCATCACGAGGACTGCCTCGCACTCTCCATTTATTATCACTGTCCGACAACAGTGCTTTTATTTCTCACATCAGATATCTTTCTTAACTCTTTTACTCTATCCCTCTCCATTTTAGTCAAATCATCTGTTATACTGATCATGTCGTATTTCTGAAGTTTTTTCAATCCGTCAATCTCCTCATGAATTTGTATTTCACGTGTCCATCATTGAAGACAACTTTTATTGGGCGCGATCTAATTTTACACTCTTTTCCAATTTGGGATACATAAGCTGGTTGAGTTTTAATATTGACATCTTCCAGCAGTTCATTTACAAAATCATGTATGTTTTCATTTTCAATTTCTTTTACACCGTGGATAATGATGTTTGCGTCTCTTGATTGTTTCCTCTGTTCTTCTACTTTTTCTTCGACTTTTTCACTCCGAATCAATTGTTTGATATTTGTGATGCTTAATTCTTTGTGTGACTTTTAAATTAAATTGTTTCCATGGTAAGGATAACAAGGTGTATGAGAGCGTTTTTTTCGATAATCATCTCGCTTCAACAATTTGTCAAACAAGAGTTTTTTTATCAACAAGTTGAATATGATGTTTTCCATTTTGGTTTTATTATTTGGTTTGTATATTCCAACTTGCTGCATAGTAGTGACACCAAACAGATCATTGGCACCGAATCAAAGAGCATTTTCCTTCAATGAAAATTACCATTTTTTCCTAAAAGACAAAACCATTGACACCGAATCAAATAGTCTGGAGATTTTCCCCAAAACAGCTAAAAGACAGAAAACCTATTTTCAGAAAACCTTATTACTTTTGTAAAAAAAGAACTTCAAATATTGTCTCGGATTTACTTGACTATGACACGATAGAATCAGATTCTAGAAATTTCACTATCAAAACAAGGAAAACAACCATGCTACTTTTGAAACCAAACTTTATTTCAGACAAATTTCCCAAGCATTCTAGTTTGCGTATTTGCGTACTTTTCATTAAAAAACATCATCGAAATCATGCTCTGATTTTTTGCTCATTTAAAATCAATGAATTGAAAAAATCGTTTATACGATTTCGTTTCTTAATGAATCTTCTCCTCGTTCCGTCCTTTCTTTTAAGAGGTACCCAAATCTACCTCTTGTAAAAATGGCAATAATGATAGTCTAGCAAGCTAGACGACTAATTCAGACATATTAGAAATAAACAAATAAAGCAAAAAAGTAAATTTTAGTCGTCTAGAAACCTTTGTGCACTAACTCCAAACGAGTCTGCTAAATTGCGTGGGTTGCGTGGGTGCGTGGGTCAATATTTTCGCGTGGGTTAATATTTTTACGTGGGTCATTTTTTTGCGTGGGTGCGTGGGTCAAAATTTTTTTTGCATGGGTCAATTTTTTTGCGTGGGTCATATTTTTTGCGTGGGTCAAATTTTTTGCGTGGGTCAAAATTTTTGCGTGGGTCATATTTTTTGCGTGGGTCATATTTTTTGCGTGGGTCATTATTTTTTGCGTGGGTCATATTTTTTTGCGTGGGTCATAATTTTTGCGTGGGTCATATTTTTTTTGCGTGGGTCATATTCCTTTTGCGTGGGTCGTTATTTCTTGCGTGGGTCATATTTTCTGCGTGGGTCATTATTTCTTGCGTGAGTCAAAGTTTTTTAGTGGGTCACTATTTTTTTGGTGATTTTTTAGCTAACTCGATTTTTTTACCAAATTAATAATTAAAACTTTCGAGTTAGCTAAGACGTTTTTTTTGTCAAATTAAAATTTTCAAGTTATCTTATACAAAAATGTGTTGTGTATATATCTACGAAAACTAAACAAAAGCACACAGTTTTTATGTAGTAACACCTTGTGGTTTATTTTACATAGCTGCACTTATTTACTATAACAACATTATACAGAATCAACACACACCCGTCTAATTTTTGTAGACACACTTCAGGATCACACTTTTGAATTTTAGCATGCTATATTTCAGGATTCCAGTGTCATGGAAATAAACACTATAACTTTAAGTAAAAAAATGAGATATGACCGCTTCTTTCATTTCTATGGAATTTTTTCCTCCCTTTTCTCTTGCTTTGAAACTCGGGGGGTACTAGGTTTGCGAGGTGACGGGTATGTCCGAGCCGAAAATCGAAAATCGACCCTTTGAGAGACAAAGTTTTGGTGATTTTGGGACCCTTTGAGAGACTTTTTCCTAAATTTTGGTCCATTTTTTCCAAATTTTGGTTTGATTTTCATCAAATTTTGGTCAAAATTTTTGGAAATCGTGACCTTTTGAGAGAGAAATTTTTGATTTTCGTGATTTTGGGACCCTTTCAGAGACTAACTTTTGAATTTGTACCCCTTTGAGAGACTTTTGAGGAATGTGAAAAGGTACCCTTATGGCTCGCACATACCCGGCACCCATTTTGCCTAAGTACCCCCCCCCGGGCTTTGAAAAAAAGTACAGCGTCTTTTTATTTCGTCCACTTTTTTAAATTGGCCTTTAAGAATCTTTTTAGAAGCTTTATAGCTTCTTATAGCACACTTTAATCTTTTGGGTTTCCTTTCAGTGTTAAAGAACAAAGCAAATGGCGACACAATCTGAAAATTTTTCTACAAAAGTTATATTCATTAGGCGACTGATCACTAAACAATTTAATCGTTGTCAATTATTTCGTCCACCCCACTTGTAATTTCTTTGATTTAAGTACATTTGGATGTGACCAGTTCGAATTTCAAGGGAAGGCATTTTTTCGAATTACAGTGAGAATTTTGACCCACGCAAAAATTTTGACCCACGCAAAAAATAATGACCCACGCAAAAAATATGACCCATGCAAAAAATCATAACCCACGCAAAAATTATGACCCACGCAAAAAATATGACCCACGCAAAAAGTAATGACCCACGCAAAAAATATGACCCACGCAAAAAATAATGACCCACGCAAAAATTTTGACCCACGCAAAAAATATGACCCACGCAAAAAATTTGACCCACGCAAAAAAAATTTTGACCCCCGCACCCACGCAAAAAAATGACCCACGCAAAAATATCGACCCACGCACCCACGCACCCACGCAACCCACGCAATTTAGCAGACTCACTCCAAACAAACAAAAAAGTGTCAATATCGCCAATAAAAATTTTTCCCGCTCAAAAAAAGTTCTTGAAAATAAAATGAGTGTGGATTTGTGTGTTAAAAATGTTTCATTTGAGTTGATTTTATTTTGAGAGTTTGTTGTTGCTTGATAAATTGTTTTTTCGCTACGCAAGTTTCTGCGTAGCTAGGCCCGGTATCTATAAGGCTGGAACACCGGATTCTTCCAGTCGTTTATACAAACTAAATCCCGTATCATTATTATTTGTGTTTATTATTAGTATTACATGAATTTGTAAACGACTCCAGTCTACAATAATGAGGGAAGATCGATTATGTTTATAAAAGAATTCGTAAAAGTGATTTTGAGCTTTTGCTTCGTTTATGTTCTGAATTGTTATCAACAAGGGAGTGTTATCGATTCTCTCCTACAGATGTAAACCCACTCCATATGATTTCTAGGCTTCCTCATGGAAATCGTTTAATCTGAGTAATTTCGCGAGATTTTACTTTACTATTAATCACTTTTTTTATAAGAACCCAGTAAATTTTCACTCTGGGTTGTTCTTTAAATTTTTAATTCTCAGGTTTACATTCTTAAAATCTGTTGAAATAAGTACTGTCTTAATTTCTGAAATCTGAAGCTCAGATTTTTCTTGGTTTGTTCTTATTCTTTAGGTTTTAATTCTTATAAAACAAGCTAGATGCTGAATGGACCCACCTGATGATGAAACTTAGATAGCAATAAGGAGAAAAATGTAAAAACAATCATTAAGAAAATATAGCAGTTAGCGAAAATGCATTAAATTTCATCATTGATTGTTGATGGGGGGGGAGGGAAGGGGAGTAAGGAAAAAGGAAATAGCTAGTTCCGGTTGCAAAATTGCAAAAGTTTTATTGACATTTGAATCATGCTTGATGGTGGCATTGATATCAGTAATTTTTTTAGGTGACAAAACAAAGAATTATAAAGAAAAAGCCCAATTCAAATCTGCAAAAAACGGCGATTCCCGGCTGATATATTCCTTACTAATCTATAATACTTATTGTATTTTCAGTCAGGGTCAATATAATATATACAAACACAAATAAACCACCAATGGTCATATTATTCTTGGAGACGAAGATAAACCACATCAGAAAGTACACAGGACACCACAAAACAGACACAATATCAATAGCATACAAGGTCAAGGATTCCAAGTGGTAACCTGTTCTTGTTTCTTACATTCGATCTCTCACTCAATACAGTGCGGTAAGTCAAGCTTATTAATACATTCAGCTTTCACCGAACGGTGAACTACCAGCCTCACTGACTGGTCAGCTTGCTTCTAAAAGATTGACGGTATCCACACTCAAGGGTAAGTCAAACTATTCCTTCCTGTTCTATATTACACTCAGCTTTCATCTAACGGTGAACTACCAGACCCGAGTGGCTGGTTTGTTAGTAATGAGTTCTAATAACGCATCGCAAATATTTTTTGACCCTGACTGCCATCCAGATGATACTCTTAAATCATTCCTGGAATTCACTCAAGACTACGAACTGCGTTATGCCGCAATGTACCCGGACCCTCCCAAAGTCTCATTGGACTCTGCGCTCCAGAGATAGAAACTGGGAAACAACAATAGAAACCCCACAATGACGGAGTACGACGACCTGATTGAACAACGGAAAGCAAAGGATATGATCGCCAAATTCTTAGGTATCTACTCATCAAGACGCCTTGTCAGTGACTGGACAATGGCTTTACCAAATGAGAAAGCTAGAAAAGATGCCACATGGACTCAATTCAAAGACATCTTGCAGGCATACTACAAACCTACTGAGAACCTGACACTGAAACACTTCCAGTTTAGGTCTCTTTGCCAAGAAAGAGGTAAAGCATTCATTGTGTTCTGCAACAGAGTTGAAAAAGAGGCAACGCATTGTCAGTTTCAATGTATCAGCCCGGATTGTACAGCCTTGTCAACTGCGGTTCGAGACCAAGTAGTAATCGGGTTATCAAGCGAGGAAATCCGTGAAGAAGCCCTCAAAAACTCATGGGAGCTCAGTTCACTTCGAAAAGAAGGAATGCGCCTTGAAAGTGCAGCTAAAAGTGCATCAGAAATTTCCGGCGAAGGGAAAGTTAATAAAGTATTAGGGAAATACTCCAGAAAAAACCAGAATCATAATAGAAGAAAGGAATCCCAACCATCAAACAAAGACAAATCCACAGCATGTTTCTTCTGTGGCTTAACAAGAAAAAGACAGGACATCATGACACACGCACGACAATGTCCTACCAAGACATCCATTTGTAGTAACTGTAATAAAACGGGCCACTATGCAAAAGTATGCAGACACTGGGGCAAGAATATCCGTATGCAGTCGCAACACAGCCAGCAAATGGAACATACTTGAGAGAATGAGCGATACTACCCTCAAGATCAAGCCATATAAAAGCAAAGCCATACCAGCAATAGGGATGAGCACATGTAGTGTGTCATTTGGGGATAGAACAGTCCCAGTGCAATCATTGAAGAACCGTGTGAGTCCATACTCTCCGGTCCAAAGGCAATGCAACTGGATATTGTCAAGTTTAACCACAGACCCGAGGTACTAGTCCCAATCAAAATGGTGGAGCTCAAAGACAACCCATTAAAGGAGAACTTACAAGAAATCATTGGATCAAAGTCGTCTGTCTTCAAAGGAATTGGTAAGTTAAAGAATTACGTTGTTAAGCTTCCTGCTGATCCATCGGTTAAGCCGATAGCGGAAGCCCCAAGACGAATTCCATACCACTTAAAAAGTCGTATTGAGGAGGCTATTGCAGACATGAAATCCCAGGATGTAATTGAGGAGCTCCCTCCTGGACAACAAACCCCATGGATATATAACATTGTCATTGCACCCAAGGATGACGGGAATATACGGATCACACTTGATGCCAAAAATGTCAACAAAGCACTCCTATCATCAAACTTCCCAATCCAAAGGCCGGAGGATATTAAAGCACAACTTTCAGGCAAAAATATCTTCTCCAAAATAGATCTAAAATCAGCATTCTGGCAACTCGAAATAGCAGAGGAAGCCAGAAACCTGACAGTGTTCCATGTGAATGGTAAGCTCTATAGATACAAAAGACTGGTTATGGGACTCAAGCCATCACAAGGGGAGTTGAACGCAGCATTACAACCCCTATTTTCTCACCTTCCAGAAGTCCATGTAATACACGATGATATCGTTATTGCTACAGATGATGAATCATCGCACGTGATAATAATAGAAAAGGTCCTCTGCATACTCCACGAAAATGGTCTGACACTAAATAAAGACAAATGCAAGTTCGGTGCAAAGGAGATTAAATTTTGGGGCATGATCGTCTCAGCCTCGGGAATTCGTCCTGATCCTGAGAAAGTCGAAGCTTTAAATCACTTGACCACTCCTCGAAATAAAGAGGAGTTAATCCGTTTCATTTGCATGATGCAGAGTAATGCTGATTTCATCGAGGGATTTTCTCAAAAAGCATCGACACTCAGGGAGCTCACAAAGAAAGGAGTAAGATTCAAGTGGGAAAAGAACATAATGACGCCTTCTACACTCTAATAGAAGCGTTCCGTAAGGATGTACTTCTGCGTTACTTCGACCCAGAAGCCCGAACATTCATTATCGTTGATGGACATAAGACTGGATTAGGAGCAATACTAGCACAAGGCCCAACACTGGAAGACGCAAAGCCAGTAGCACTAGCCTCAAGAACCACTAACGTATCAGAGAAAAGTTGCCCTCAACTAGATTTAGAAGCGGCTAGTCTTGATTTTGGGCTTAGACGATTTCGAGAATATGTTGTTGGTTCGCCGGCACTTATCAAGGTGATTACTGATCATAAACCCTTGATACACATATTCAACGGACGACGTCATGGCTCAATCAGGACCAGGCGGATAAAATTGAATCACCAAGATATTCCCTTCATTGTTGAATATCAGAAGGGCTCACTCAACCAAGTTGACTACATGAGCAGACATGCAAGGAGGCTCTCAAGCCTACCCATTGCACAACGAAAGGAGTGTAATGATATAAACAATCTACTCTATACACTTCATACAACACAAGTAATGGACCACATTACATTGGCAAGAATAGCCAAAGAAACAAGTGCGGATAGAAACCTAAATGAAATTCAAAGGTGTCTAAGAATGGCATTATATTTAAAGATGACAAAATTGTTCTGCCAGAATCGTTACACAACCTGGCCGTAGAACTAGCACATCGAGGCTCACATCCTGGACAAAGCGGAATCGAGAGAAGGCTCAGATTCTTCTTCTTCTTCCAGGAAATGTATGACAAGGTTAAAAAGTTCGTGACTTCATGCAAAGACTGTGCAATCTTTGTTGACAAAAAAAACCAAAGAGCCCATAACAAGCCATAAGGTGCCTAACAAATCCTGGGAAACAGTGGCTGTGGATTTATTTGGACCTATGCCTTCTTCGAAACACATAGTTGTCATGCAGGACCTAGGATCCAGATACCCGACTGCTAAGCTAGTAATGTCCACTAAAGCAGAAAAGGTCATTCCAGCGCTCGAGGAAATATTTGATGAGTATGGCTACCCGGAAAATCAGATATCGGACAATCGTCCACCATTCAACAGCAAGAAAATGAAGGAATTCAATGAAACTCATGGGACAGCTGCTAGGTTCTCAACGCCATATTTCCCTAGCCAAAACCATGCAGAAACCTTTATGAAGACAGTAGGAGAGACAATGAAAATAAACAGGCATTCCAGACAAAACGAGGCAGAAGCTTTGAGAGAGGCATTAAAAACATATAGACAAACACCACACCCAGCAACAGGTATACCACCAGCAAACATGCTCTTCAGGGATGGCTTGAAACACAAATTTCCCCGAAAGGCATCCACCAACGAGGAGGTGCACAATGCACGAGAGGTGGACAAGTAGAAGAAAAGCAAACGACAGGAAGCAACTAACGCCTCAAAATACAGGAAAAAGTCTACCATTCTTCCGGGGGATTTAGTCCTTGTTAGAGACTGGACAAGGAGGTCCAAGTTCGATCCCATATTTCTTCCTTCACCATTTCTAGTTCAGGAACGAAACGAAGAAATGAAGAACGTACTATTAAAAGATCTAAATTCGACAAGAACTCTACTAAGGCACCTTGACGACGTCAAGCAACATCACTGTTCTTTTAATGAACCCGTACAGGATAAAGCCCCTTACAAAAAAATACCAAACACTGGAGATCTAGAAGAAGCAGCAAAAAGCTTCATCGAGGAGGAAGACGACGGAGAAATTATCCAACATGATCCTTTACCAAATGACATCCCTGTCCGACCAGATACAAGGATGGATCCTATTCCACAAAGGGTATCAACAAGGGTGCGAAAGACGCGAAAACGCTACATTGAGATGTGTTGACTAAACTACTCTTTTGTTCTTAGATATGGGGAAGACAAAATTACACAGAAGAACAAAGAAACAACAGAAATACAACCGCCACTTGGCTCGACAAAGCAAGAAGAAGATGTCAACCCAAGTCGACAAACGGAGGGTCGTCCTTAAGGAAAAACCAATACCAGCCAAGGAAGATGAAGCAACCAAGGAGGTGTTAGATAAAGTGCATAGCGATGATGCAATTTCAATCAATGCCTCTGATAATGACTTTAAATAATTTCTTTACCGTTATAATACATTCATTCCCTTATTCGAGTTTTTATGTTTGTCTACACTATTTACTTTTATAAATAGTTATTTTTAAATGTATCATCAAGTTCAATATACCTTTTTGATAATGGTGGTCATGATAATATATTCCTTACTAATCTATAATACTTATTGTATTTTCAGTCAGGGTCAATATAATATATACAAACACAAATAAACCACCAATGGTCATATTATTCTTCCGGCATACTTCCGGCATTTTCGGCCAGAAAAACATGATTCTCAAAAATCCGAATCGGCCACATTTAGGACATTGCTGATACACATCTTTGTGCAAAAATCGGGAAAAACGAATAATGAAATCTCGACAAAATGACAACAAACCGGTTTCGACGGCATATTTCCGGCATTTTTGGCCGGAATTTTTTTATTCCAAAATCAGGCTCCTTTACATTTTAGGCATTGCCATTTTGCATCAGTGTGCAAAATTTCATGAAAAATTTAAAGTACAGCTTGAGAAATTCAAGAAAAACCGTTTTTCCGGCGATTTTCGGCTGTTCTGGCGATTTTGAGAAAGTTTCAGTTACAAATATCGGGTTTATTGACAATAAAATCATGCTAGATAGTAAACATTGCCATAAATAATGATTTTGCGTGAAAAAACAAAGAAACATCAGTAAAAAGTCCAATGAAAATTGGGAAAACGGCGATTTCCGGCATATTTCCGGCGTTTTCGGCCGGAAAAGAATTTTTCTCAAAATCAGACTCGGCCATGTTTTGAGCATTGCTAAAACGCATCTTTGTGCAAAAATTAAGGAAAAACTGATGATGAAATCTCGAGAAAATGCCAAAAAACAAGTTTTTCCGGCATATTTCCGGCCGGAAACGAATCCTCTTCAAAAATCAGGCTCCGTCACATTTTAGGTATTTTCATTTTGCATCAGTGTGCAAAATTTCATAAAAAAATATAGAGTATCGAGAAATTCAAAAAAACCGTTTTTCCAGCGTTTTTTAGAAAGCTTCGGCTTAAAAAATCAGTTTTATTGACAATTGAACCATACGACCCTCACTCAGCCTCCAACATCTATAAGCTGGAAATAGTCCAGAGGAAAGCTGCACGCTTAATCTCGAAAACTGTACTTTTGTTTGAGGGATTCCTTCCTGGGGGCTAACTGTACATTCTTCAAGCACACCTTTCATGTTCTGGGCTCTCACACCGTCAATATGGGTCACACTCATTCAGACGTGGTGGTGCTACCTTTGCTTTGGAGGCTGGTGTGCCTCTTGACTCCATTGCAGTTATGGGTGACTGGAAGTCTGATGCAATGTATCTTTACCTACATATGCCCTTGTCGCAGCGTTTGCATGCCCAGCATTCTATTTCTTCATATATTTCTTCTCTATCTAACAACTAATACACACATTGGATTTGGACATTTGTTTTATTTTCCTAGTTTATATTCTTGTACATATTTTGTCTGTGCCGTTTTCACAGTGTTTATTCCGTCAAGAACTGAAAATACCATGTAGACATATCTGTGTGCTTTCTACCTATCCTTGCCTATAGCCTTTTGTGTTTAAGTGTCTGATATATGTTTTTGTATATCAGGGTTTAGATGCAATTGGTTTGTTTTGGTCCTAATCCGGACTCTTGATTTAGCCTCACTTTCATGCCCCTTTTAAGGCCTCAGATTTTCCACATGGGCCTTTTTCAGTTCTTCAGTTCTTCAGTGCAGACTGCTGTTTTTTGCTCCGCCTCCCTCCCCAGCATCTTGGTGGAAGCTTTCTTAGGTCCAATTTTATTTAATGCTTAGGTCACCGAATATTTTGATATTTTTCTTAGATTTTCTTTATGTGAACCGTTTCTTTTACAGTCTATACTATGGCTCATTGATTTTATATACCTATATGTTTGTATTGTGTCATTATTTACTATACTGTGCTCCTGTAATCATTTGTTTTATTTTCCCAGTTCATATTCCTGTACATATTTTGTCTGTGCCGTTTTCACAGTGTTTATTCCGTCAAGAACTGAAAATACCATGTAGACATATGTGTGCTTTCTACCTATCCTTGCCTATAGCCTTTTGTGTTTAAATGTATGTTTCAATGTTTTATCAAATCACAAGTTTTTCAGGTCTACATTATCACCTTTGCATCTCGCTTTACTTTACACTATTACTATATCCTTGTGGTGGTCTTTCAGCTCCAGTCATATCTCGCTACTTTTAGCTCTGCATTAACTACCGTCAACTGCTCTAACTTGGGACTATCTGACAAAACATTGGACGGCAATTCAGCCATTTCACCGAACCTCCAAAGTCATTTGATTTTAGTTAATGAACAGCGTATTAAAAAATACACGATTTCTTTTTCGCACTGAGTAGGCTTTTGAATTGAAATATGAAAATAAATCTGTAGTGGGACAACGCGAATGTCTGGAACGAAGAAGAACAAGCCACATGCTAAATGGACCTACCTAACAATGAGAATCAGATAAAAATAGAAAAATTGCCAAGGCTTGAAAAGATAGAACAGAGATGAACATTATAAATAAGGTATATTTATGGCATATTTCCGGCATTTTCGGACGGAAAAAGTATTTTCTCAAAAAATCGAACTCAGCCATGTTTTGAGCATTGCAAAAAATCAAACTCGGTCATGTTTTGAGCATTGCAAAACGGTTAATTTATAGGAAAATGATGGAGCATTTGACGTCACTCGCGTGGCAAGTTACACACTCGTTATTTGTTAATCCCATCGGGCAATAGGCGGTTAGGCGGCGGGCGTTTTCTAACTCTCCAATCGGCGTCCGGTCATTTTGAATGAAAACAAAAAAGTTAAAAAGGGCGCGCTATCGGACTAAAACTCGACGGGGATTGATATTCACATATTTTTTATAAATTAGCATTTGAATGAACTCAGGACCATCTAATTTGTGAATTTTGTTAGTCGGTTGTCTGTAAAGTACTCCAAGAATAACATTGCTTAGAGTATAGAAGGAGAGCTTCTTTTACCCCCATTTGGAGAATTCATCGATGGAGAATTCCAATAGTGTTTCAAAAAAAGGAGCAATATCATCCTGTATTACTCTACATATTACTGTATTACTTAGGGCCATTCCAGAAAATTTTCGTTACCCCCGTCGGAAGACGTACATTTTTAAATACTTTCTAGCCTCGGAAATATTTTTTTTTCCAGGTGTGGTTGGAAATTCCGATGAAAATCCATGTACTTTCGCGAAATGTGTCGGAAATTGCACTCTTTTTTACCCTTTTTTAAATTGAATTGCCTTGAAAATTTATACAGTTTCTTCTTCTTCCTTGGAAATTTTGAATTTTAGTGAAAATATTTGCCCTTGGAAATCCCGTGTCGTCCACCCCCTGTTACAGACAAATTCTGGAACGGCCCTTTTCATCATCCAGGCTACAAATTGGGATAACTTATCTTGTCCCTGGGTAACTAGTGTGTTGTAAAAGACAAATCAATAAGATGATTCCAGACGGTACTAATCGAACGTTCGATTGTGATCGAAGTAATCAATAATGATCGATAGTAATCGAAGGTGGTCAGTAACCACCTATCGATTTTATCGGTGATCGAATACTCACTTGACTCCAGATTATGGCATTTTCTTCGACCATTTTCGATTTGTACAATCATTTCGATTACTTTTTGATTACCTTTGATCATATTGAATACCTTTGATTGTATTGAGTACTTTCCAGCCTTCGATTTTATCAAATATGTTTCAAGTAGTAGCGCATCAAAATAATCTGAATCCAAGTTTACTTCGGCCGGCCAATTAAAACACACGATTCACGCGCGATTCAATCACTTGACTTTGAGCAGCTGAATCTCTAATTAAAAAACCACAACCAAAATTTCTTGTGATTTGGTATAATCTGTCAGAATTGTCAAAGTGCAGGCCTCAAAAAATTTGATTAGTTTAATTTTTTTTTCTTGTATATCAGGGTTCATTGCATGGTGCTTTTTGTGTAGAACTCCGGGAAAAAGTATACATTTTTTAAAAAGATCATCTAAAAGTTGACACGTTCACTAATGACCTATTTTAAGAAGCTTCAAATACATTAACCACCGAATTTCATCGAAAGTTTGACATTTAGCAACGGTGGTCGGTTACAAAAGGTACTCAGAATTCACTCGGAGATTGTTTCTATTCCTTTTATGTGGGAATAATTGCCCTTTATATGCAAAGAAATTAGAGTACCTGTTGTAAGCGCCGTCATCTTGCTTCAATTCCCTTCTCAAATGTTTTGTCAATCACTACAGAATTTAACACATAATTTAAAATCGATGTCATCCTTTTTCCTTTACTGTGAGTACCACATCTCTGAAATCTAATTTTTGACACGGTGAAGAAATTCATTGCGCATGCCTTAATTTTATGATGGGTCATTTCATAAATTTGGTTCATTTGGTCAAAGTTATGCTCAGTTGAATAAAGAAGTTACTTGCCGAAAATTTCAATAAATGAGGTCCCCCAGTCACCTTTCAAATCACGCAAACACGAAAAAAATATATCATGACACATGAGTAGTAGTTAAATTTCCTTTCTATCACGATCACGTTGGTTCCTCCGACCACGCGATCACACACTTAAAAATCTTAAATTCTTAAAGGTTTTATTTTTCTCATTTCATATCAGGACGGTGTCATTGTTATAATTATGTTGATACAAGCAAAGAAAGAAAGTTTTTCTTTTTCTTTTGCTATTTTTGGATTTTGACCAATCATGCTCCACATCCGTGAAAAAACTTGTAAATTAATTAAATTTGCTGAGCAAATGATAACACTCTTATTTAAAAAGATAACCTTTAAATTGCGAAATCACTTTTGGCCAACAGATCAAATTTTACGGGAAGGCTATGCCTGGGAAACAGATGTTTAAAAAAAGGTCCTCACTGCTGGATGCTTTCGACTGCCTTATCGGCCCCTTTTACATACACCAGCCCTTATTCTGCCACCACAGTCTAATTTTGGGCGTACGCGCCAATTAGGGCCGAAAATAACGCCAAAACTCAAAACATATAAAAATTGCTATTCAGGCTTCAAAACAGCAAGTATTAACATTATATTAAAATTTAAATTATAATGTCATCTTTCAGTATTAAATAAAGTGTGGAAAATTCCATTGAAAATCGTTGATTTTCGTGAAGTTTTGGATATAAGATAGAGTAAAAAATGGATAGTTTTAATCTTTTAATCAAGCTTAAAATACTTAAAACGAGAAAAAATGGTCAAAAATTAACGGCGCTTTTAGGTAAAATTGCTCAGTTTTGACTTTTTTTTACGCCTGCCCTTTTAACACCGGCCCTTATAACGCCACGAGCCCAAAAATAACGCCAAGAAGAAGGGCCGGCGTAAAAAGGGCCGATAAGGTATTTGCAGCATCCTGTTCGGCAGTCGGAACCACTGCAAAGAAATGGCAACTATTGCCTTAAGGGACCCTTAACGGGAAATATTTCCAGAACGGGAAGGTGAAAATAACCCAAAAAGGAAACTGTTTCCCAGATTGAAAATTTCGAGAAGAAGTTTCCAAAGAAAAGAGGGAAGTTTTTAATTGGGAATGGGGAAAGTAGAATTAAGAAGCGATTACCCGGTGGATTTCTTAACTACCCAGTAAAAGGTATTTATTTACCCTCTTTTACAATAAAATAAAATTTACCTTCCACGACCATTTCCGGAGTGCGCAGAGGTCACATTCCTGATTAGTGGTTCCGACTATTCGGGAAAAAAGACTGGACGCTAAGTGGTTCTCGCGCCTACGAAGTAAACAAAAAGTACTTTCGCTTTCATTATCATGTGATTCTCTGCTGATGAACCAGATTCACGAAGCTCTGCATCTATTGATCAATACACCTTTCCCGTAATTCAAATTTCTCAGAAATGGCCCGGGAAAATGTGCGCTCCACCGTTGTGTATAAAATTGTTTGGGAGGTAAAAAAAGCGTTTTTGCCTGCGAGGGGTTAGGGAAAGTGGGATTTGAGCCTCTAACTTTTGACAGCAACCTTCTTTTGGCAAAATATTTTCAGGGTGGTATAATATCATGAATAGATTGAACATACTAAAATTTGAGGGGATTTTGTTCGACAGAACTTAAGAAAAGCTCAAAAAACCAACTTTCCCTAAGGGAACGCAGGCAAAAACGGGTTTGTTTACCTCCAGAGACCAAACGGTGGAGAGCATCAAAATAATGCGCGCGCATTAGTTTTACGAATTACGGGAAAGGTGTATTTCTTTCCTCTATCATCACTCATGTGATGTTCAATTAATCACAATATTTGACAGCTGCAAAACCGAACCTATTTTTAAAAGGTATCATTTACATTTTCTTGAAGTATACGCTGAAAGTTTTGTGTGAGTTTTTCACTAGTTGTGAGTTTGATGGTAAAAATGATGATTTTTCTCACCTTGTTGTTGTTCCTTGCTATACCGGCCAATGGATCACCAAGATCTTCAAGTATAAAAGATGAGGATTGGGGTTATGTTAACGTTCGGGAAAATGCAAACATGTTTTGGTGGTTTTTTGGTGCAGAAAACAGTGCAACTCGTGCAAATCTTCCACTAATTCTTTGGCTTCAAGGTGGCCCTGGAGCCTCTGGTGCTGGTTACGGTAATTTCAAAGAAATTGGACCTGTGGACACCAATCTCAAACCAAGAGACACAGCTTGGACTAAAAAAGCTAACTTGCTTTTTATTGACAACCCTGTTGGTGCTGGATTTAGCTATGCAAGCACTGATGATGCGTTCACTAAAAATGTTACTGAAATTGCAGATGATTTGTATATATCGTGTATTTTCTGTGTTTATGGAGAAATATGAAGTCTTTGCAGAAACACCATTTTATATTTTCTGTGAGTCATATGGTGGAAAGATGACTTCAGTCTTTGCGGAGCTTTTATTTAGAGCTCAAAAAGCAGGACAAATTCATTGCAATTTGAAAGGAGTTGCGTTAGGTGATTCTTGGATCTCAGCTGTTGATTCTGTTGAAACATGGGGACCATACCTCTACCAATACAATCTTCTTGATCAAGCTGACTTAGATAAAGTCAACAACATTTCCAAAGCCACAATTGATGCTGTCAATGCTGGCAGGTTTGCCTATGCAACTGAACTATGGGGTGAGACTGAAAGTCTTATCAGTGAAACAACTGATGATGTGAATGTCTATAATGTTCTACAACATCATGTTCCCTCTGATTTTGCACTGAAGCAAACCTATTCAAAATTGAGCCCAAATCTCCAACGGCTTTACAAAACACACGTAGGAAGATTTCAACAACAAAGTCTTGCTGATTTCATGAATGGTCCTGTACGAGAAAAACTTGGAATAATTCCTAGTAATGTTGAATGGGGTTCCCAATCTGGTGATGTCTTTAAATATCAATCCGTTGATTTTATGAAACCTGTCATTGATTATGTTGATCGACTAATCAATTATGGAATTAAGGTTGTTGTATTTCAAGGCCAACTTGATATGATTTGTGATACACCAGGAGCAGAAAAATGGATCAATAAACTCAAATGGCCAGGACTTTCCACATTCAAATCAACACCAAGAAAGCCTATTTATCTACCCGAAAGTGGCAAGAACACACAAGCTTTCGTTAAAACATATGAGAATTTTAGCTTATATTACATTATGAATGCTGGTCATATGGTTCCCTCTGACAATGGACCGATGGCTCTGCAAATGGTGGATGAAATTATCAATTCATAAAACTTTTAAGGGATATTGCGAACTTGAAGATACTGATATTACTCTAGTAAAGATCAAAACTAAGATCAACTCTGAAATCTGGTAAAAAACAATGAACTTTAATATCAGAATTAAAAGAACCAGATAGCTTGTTGTAGTCATAATAGGCACAAGCTATGTGATAAATATGTATAAACACAGATAAACATGATAAGCATTGTAATTACTCAAACTTTTCACTAACATTGTTTGTTTGATTAATCCAAGTTTAACTCTAGGTTCCAAATAAATGCCCCCCCCCCGCTTCTTAATTTTTCGAAAATTTTCTAACCCCCAGGACCTTATTCGGACTTTATTCATTTATAAATTTTTAAGAATATTTTCAGCTGTCAAAGAGAAGGCCCCTTATTTTTATAACCCTCTGGCAATTAGCCCCCGTTTATTAAGATCTCGAACATTTTTCAACGCCCCCTTTATTTGAACTGTCCCGTTTATTTGGAACCTAAGAGTAAGATGACTTAATGATTTTTGCAATTAGAATCATGTACTAGTTTTTCTTAAATTTCCAAAATAAAGTAATGCATAATTTAATTGCAAACTCTTATGGCTTTTTTCATTCTCATATCTTCTGTTCCAGTTGTTATGTAAAAATCCAAAGGTGTTATATTCCATTTTTAGGATTTCACTTCCTATTATGGGGAAGTTTGTAATTGATTTAGGACTTACCCAACATTGACAAAATAATTTTGTCTAAACTTGCCAAAATCTAATTGTAATAAGTTTATTCATTTCCTTTGGGTATGTAACAATAAAAAATCTTTAAATATCCTGCCCATTTGAAGTTGAGTTTTGTCAATCATGTGTAATGAAACAATAATAAAACAACTATAAGTGCATGTGAAAATGCTTTTTACACGCCTTGGGATCTTGAGATCTTTCCTGTGAATGGGCTTTCCAGAAAAGAATTGAATATGGGGGTTGGACGATGTAACATTTTTTGGAAATTGTGACTTTTGACCCCCCCCCCCCCCCGGACAGCGGGTCTAACCCCCTGCACCACAAGCATCACTTGACCCCCTGGACTTTCAAACTTACCCTCAAACAGAGCAAAATTAACCCCAAACAGAGCAAGTTTACCCCCTCCCCTGGACGCTATATCCTCCACCCCCCAGTGTACGAACATTTTCTGGAAGAGCCAAATACCGTAAATCCTCGAATAAGCGCCCGGGCGCTTATTTAATTTTTTAGGCTCTGAGGGGGGCGCTTATTCAAGCGGAGCGCTTATTCGAGCGGGGCGTTTATTTTTTTATTTCAGAAATTTGTATATCAACAAATTCGGAATCTGCTTAAACTTAACTGTTTCAAAGGGTTGATTTTTCAAAAAAGCATGAATAAAAGAAAAATTGGAAAAATCCAATTGACAATTTCTATCATTTTATTCTTAATCACTTTCTTTCTTTTTAAGACACAAGTATCTACTCAATATCTTATTCAATCTATAACAAAATTCGAATCAGCGCCCCTCCCTGGAAGGGGCACTTATTCAAAGGGGGGCGCTTATTCGAGCGGGGCGGTTATAATATTATTTTAACTAAAAGGAGGGCGCTTATTCGAGCAGGGCGCTTATTCAAGCGGGCGCTTATTTGAGGATTTACGGTATCTAGCTCTTTTTCATTAATAGTATTGTTTTGCTTCATCATATTTATTGCCAAGATTAAGATCCCTTAAGAAAACTTTTATTTGAGCAAAGCTACAATATCTTATTTGTTTTTACTGGATGAAACATTTTTGTTTTTAGATGAATGAGAAACAAAGTATAGCTTTAGTGAATGATCAATTAAAGATTCGACCGTATGTCAACAAAAGTCAGTTGAAGGATATTGCATTGAAATGTTTTGGCTTCGAACTGGATGAAGGAGTTGAACCGGTGGAAATGGTATCTTATGATGATAGAAACTTTAGAATTCAAGGTATTGCAAGCATGATTCTCATTTTATTTTTTTTCTGAATTTCTAGCTGAATTAACAAGACTTTGGCAACAAAAATATGATATCAACAAGGATTTTTTTAATAGCAGTCCTTTTCATGGTCGAAATAAATCATGTGAGTAATTAGGACTGATTGACTATTTTTGACAAAAGTGTTATCCAAGCGTGTTGGTCTTGATTATTTTTATATGACTATCATTGTATTTTTTGTAGCGAGAATGGGGCTTGGGCCTGATGTTACTTAAATATATGGATAGATAGAGACCCCTGATTCCTTTCGACTACCTTAAGGGAAGAAATTTTCGTGAGAAGAAATTTTCGCGGAATTTAATGTCGCGAATTGGGGCGTAATTCGCGAAATTAAATTCCGCGAAACACACCAAAATTGTTAAATCTCGCGAAAATTTCTTCCCTTAAGGTATGTGAAATGGCCTATACGACACTTAGGGAAAAGGAGGATGCAAGAAGTTCGTACTAATCTATTCTCTTCTAAAAATTCTTGCAAATAAACGTACTTCATTTTGATATTCGAAAATTTAATTTTTAAAGGGCACAATATATTGGTAAACAACATTCCACAAAATGGCTAGGGAACCGTAATGTACGATGTTAATACCTTTAAGAGTTGACATTTTGGCAGTAAGAAAATTAAATTCCCGCCAAAGCCTTCCACCAAATTAAATTCCTGCTAACATTTCTTCCCTTTAGGTAACAGGTATACCAATAAAAACAGGATTTTCTTTCTGTAAGCAATATTGCAAACATCTTTTCTTTACAAAATATTGCCGGTACTCGCCAATAGATTATCTGATAATATATTGATTAGTGTACAGTATGTAGCTCTTTACTTGGTGATTTTCAAATATGTATTTCACTGTATCCTTATATTAAATTATTTTTTATGTTTTTTTTATCTTATTTTACAGGGAGATGTATAGGCGAAAAAGTTTCAAGATGTTTTGTGATGAAAATATTTAACAGGGGAACTTCAAATAAAGACATTTTGGAACATATTATCAATTTGATTTTATATAGCAAATCTAAATGCTCTCAACATTTTGCTGTTCAAACTCCAATACCATCCATCAGTTCAAGTGACCAAAATATGAAATACATCTCATCCTATGATATCACAATTCTTCCAAACGCATCATATGATAATTGTACTAAATCAAGTTTGATTGAAAAAGGATTACTTCATATTGGTCCAATAGGACAAACGACTTGTTGCCATAATATTCGATTGCTGACTTATCTTGAAGGAAGAGCTCCCAATTTTTATGAAGAAAAAGTGACAGATGAGTTTGCTCGAGATTGGGGTGCCACTTCAGGTCGACTTTGTAATGTGTTAGAGGTATGATCCTTTAATCGTATATCATAAAATAAATAATAAAAAAATATTAATGTATATTAATACATACCAGCCATTCCTGGCCATTCCGGTCTCGTCCAAAACGACTCTGCTACAATACACCTTTTTCCGGTTAGCTGCTTCGTATAAAAAGTCGCCAAAATTTCGAGTAAACAAACCATTCCATTGGCTAAGGCGAGACCAATTTAATTTATTGTTCTACGACCCAACCCAACCTGTTCTTGCCAAAAAGAAAAAAATAATAATATATGCATTTTAATTCTAAACCACTTGTTAACTTTTGAAAAAAGAAAGTATTATCTAACTTCTGAACGAATATTTACCGACTCCAATTTATCAATCAATTAACCCAGTTTAATCAACGTCTGAGACATTTAGACTTAGATTTTCGGTAATCGAAAGCAAGGGTAAAGGGTTTTCTTTAGTATTTGTTTTACCGACCCTTAAATTCGAAATTATTATTTTTATTATCCCGACCGACCGACCCATATTTGTTTTACCATCTGCCCGTAGAACAATAAATTAAATTGGTCTCGCCTAAAAGCAAAAACATGAACAAAAAAATGTGCAGAGTATGAGAAAAATGTGCTTTCTGTGTTCTTACTCTGGACATTTTTTTGTTAATCTGTTTGATTCTAGCCAATGAGATGGCTTGTTTACTCGAAATTTTGGTGACTTTTTATACGAAGCAGCTAACCGGAAAAAGGTGTACTGCAATAAGTTTTTCTCGATTCGCTTGCGTTAAATGTGCAAAAGTGTTTAAAAGTTTTATGTCAAAATAGAGGTTTGAAATTAAAAGCAAAACCAGGGGATGCAAAATCGGAATGTCCACGTTGAGATCTTTGAAAAATAGAATATTCACCACCTCAGGAGCCTAAATAGTTCATTATTATTTAACGATCCTGAAAATTCAAATGTCTCTTTCACACGAAAAACTTTTTTGGTCCATTTAGGTGATAAACCTTCATAGTTTATAAACTCTCTATAACTCGAATTTTAGGGTCTTTATTCGCACAAAGGACAATTTTTTAACTGATTTTCCATAAGAATGCTAAATTATGCTTATCCTTTTAAATTTTAATTATATTTATTGTTTTAGGAGGTTCCAAAATCAGAGAGTGTTGACCGAGAGAAATCATATTGCAATTTAATCACCGTTGGTAAATATTTGAAATCCACTTATCTAGAAGCCGTTAAGGATGCCAAACAAAAACAAACTTTCACGGACATCATTGAGAAATTCGAAACACAGATCTTACCTCAACTTGAAAAGAATGTCAAGAAATCTTACATTCATGGTGATATAAATGAAGTAAACCTTCTACTAGACTCAAGTGGAAAAGTTGGTGGCGTTATTGACTTTGATGATGCTGTTTGGTCTTTTCCAATCGTTGACTTAGCTACCTCTTTGATGCATTTATCCTTGACTCTGGACGAAAATGAATTCACTCATAAAATGAGAAAACTTTACCAAGGATATACATCTGTTCGTCAAATCACTGATTTAGAGAGAGACTTACTTTATGATATAACTTTGATGAGATATGCTCAATGTACAGTTTTAGCACGTTATCAATACCACGTGTTAGACCCTGGCAATAAGTATCTTCTTAATTTTCTTCAAAAAAATTGGCAAGGGTTAAGTTTTTTGCTTTTAATAGGGAAGGATATGTTTTTAGAAAAAATATGTACTTAAAAATAAGCAGTGGGTTAATTTTCAATTGATTTTGTTTCATTTCTTTGTATATCAGCGTCTTTTTTATAGTAAGCTTTTTATGAAGAACTCCGAGAAAAAGTATAAATTTTTGAAAAATATCATTGAAAAGTTGACATGTTCACTACTAATGACTTATTTTAAAGCCATTGGCCTTTTACATAGTTATAATGTATGTTGATTCAGCAGTTTGAAATAAATAGAATCTTTTGTAATGAATAAAGAAAAATGTGGAGCAAGATTTTTTTCTTCCTTTTATTTACAAATTTGAAAGGACTCTTTTATTAAAATTTTGCTGACATCAGTTTCAGACGAGTCGGGTGTATATAACACCGTATAATCCCTTTAAGAAGCTTCAAATACATTAACCACTGAATTTCATCGAAAGTTTGACATTTAGCAACGGTGGTCAGTTACAAAAGGGCTCTGACTATAGTGAATTTTTCATAATAGTTGTGTATAAAATGTGTTTTTTCTGACTGATGTAATCAACAAAACATGTCATACATTTTCTGTTAGGCCAACTATTCCTGAATCAAAAAAAATCAAAAGTTGAATTGAAAAAAATTTGATGAGGAAGAAAATGAAGACTTTTGCGAAGACAACTATTTTAGCTTTGAGGACCTTATTTTCGGTGAAGAAAAAACTGGAAAATTCTGAAAAAACTTTTGCACCAGATGGCGTATCTTTAACCAAACTACCTTAAGGGAATAAATTAATGCAAGAATAAATTAATGCGGAATTAATTAATGCGATTTTGGCTACGCTATACAAGTGTCCTTGTATTAATTAATTCCGCAAAACATGAAATCTTTGAGGTGTCATTCGCACTATTTTCCGAGAATCTTTAATAGATTCTCGGAAAATAGTGGCTTTTGACCAATTTTCCATCCCAATTTTTCGTACAAAAAGAGTCATAACTTTTGATACATTACATCAATTTAGAAAAATTTTACGAACATTTTTAGATAGTTCAATCTTTTTGCATACAATTCAAAAAAAATTGAATGGATCGCTTCGCAACCCTTATACAATACGGCTAGTTACATAAGTGTTCCCCTTTCATATCAGGCACATATTTCGTATCATGACAGTGTCTGTCTAGTTGTAGTTATATTATGTATGTCGATATATACCTTATCGGGGAAAACTTCTTCGGTGAAAATTTTCGTTGGGGAAAAATTCGTCACTTGCTGGTAGTTGGTAAACGCTTTAAGGCCGGGGAAAATTTTCGTCGGCGGGAAAATATTCGTCACTTGTCGTAAATTTCGTCACTTTTCCCCGACGAAGTTTTCCCCGATAAGGTTAGACTATGTTATAGTCTAAGACGAATCACACTATCTAAGAAAAAAGCCGAAAGCCGAAGAAAATTCGCAGACGGTTTTTTTTGCCGAAAAGAGTTTACAGTCGGTAGAGTTGCCAGTCCGTTTCTTCGAAACTCTACCGCCGATTTTTTTTCTTCCGTATACCGCCATAACGCCATCATACCGCCATATTTTCCCCGCCTTTACTATCATTAGCGAGTTTATGTATGTGTGTTTTTCAGCGACGGAGACGGTAAGGTTCTAATTTGAGTAGATCCTGACCAGTTGAGGACGACGGTAAATCAGCACTTTTACCGTCCTCGATTTTGCGGGGCGGAATTGCGGGTTTTTCCAAATCGCTTCAGTCACTCTACCGTCCTCAAAAGTGCAAATACATAAACTCGGTATTGTAACGGACGATAACGGACGATAACACACAGATATCTGTAAAGCCCGACGGGCTAGATAGGCAACTTTAAGCTTTCTCCAGCAAAAAAAAGTGAAGCAAAAATTTGACTTTTTAAATTTCGTGCCGATGGATAGGATCTAGCATTTTAATTGTTTTCGGAGCGCGAGATCAAAAAAAGTAGGCGGCAAACGCTATTTCACATCTCTCAAACCGTGGAAATTGCATATTTTAGTCACGTGACTTTGGTAGGAAATCCTTCCAAAACTAGGCTTCACTTTTCGATAAAAGCCGCAAGTCTAGCCCTTCGGGCCATTGAGTTTCAAGCCGAAGGCTAGAGGTCAATCTCTAACCTTTCTCAGGCAAGAAAAATTGAAGCCTTAAAATATGCGCCGTATTTTTGATGACGGATTGAATCTAGCAATTCCTTTGTTTTCGAGTGATATATTTTTCAAAATGAAGCGGTAAATTTTAGTTTCAATCTGTCATTTGTGTAAAAACCAGGCGGGTCGCTCAAGGCCGCGCAACTTTGGTAGGATTTGTTGGCTTCAAATCCTACCAAGGAGATTGACCTCTAGCCTTCGGCTTGAAACTCAATGCTTCGGGCTTTACAGATCTGTGCGATAACATCGTGTCATGTTTTTCTTTAGCGCATGCGTGGAATGCGTAAAGCACTCAAAACCTGCTTGGAGGCTTCTTTTTGGCACGCTGCCGAGCCACCATTTTTATTCGAAATCTCCGGGTTTCAAAGTGTATAAACTACATACTAACAAAAAAGAACAATTTCTTATCATTAACACGAAAAAAATTGATCAAGTTTAAGTATTATCTTTTTTTAAATGTTTAATACAAATTTATGAAGATAAAAAATCCATTTGATAGAAATTCAAATAAAATTAGCTCGAAATTTTATTCAGTCTGTAATTTGTTACACTTGTTTAGCATTTCCTGATCTTTTCAGCTGTAAGACGGTTTAACTGTATCGGAAACGGTCAGTGTGAAGCAATTGGTAAAAGTGAAAGTGAAAATCCGTGTGTGCAAAAGCTTGAAGATGCAAAAACTTGTATTTTTAAAAATCTTTTAATGAACAATTTGAACAAGTTGTAAGTATGGGATAAAACTTTAAAGCCGCGTTAACGATACGTTAGTTGAAGTCTGAATCATTATTAAAACGGCTGAGCTTGGGAAAATATTACATCAGTCTGGCGCAGGTCTGGCGCGCATTCTTCCAATTCTGCGCATCAACCATCATGCATCATCAGGAAAACATACTAGGTCACAGTGTAACACACTGAGGCGACCGCGGTCAAATCTTATGAAATTTATGAATTTGTACACCATTTACCATTATGAACAGTACATCGAAAAATCCTTAAATCTTATAGAAAGTTTGGTTTGACTACAGTTAGTTTTAACCAGATGGTTTTCCAAGTTTTTTAAGAATTATATAAATCGAAGTGATTCGCGATCTGAAAATGTCACGAATTTGAGCCCTAAAAAACACTGTTTTCATGCTGTTTGTAACAGTCGGGTCGAAAAACTATGGAGTATATTGTACTTTTTCCTTTAAAACTATTTTATCTCCGTAATACTTTGCAAATACAGAAATCTAAGGAAGATAATTACTTTTTCCGAGCGAGTGTTATTCAGAGACTTCAAAGATAGAGAAACGAGATTGTTGATTTCGTCAGCTTTCCGTGACTTTAGAGAACGGATTACCGCGCGCAAATATGCGAGATTTTTCACCATACAAAACGTCTCTGAATACACCGCTCCGCGGTCGAAAATACAAACCTCCAAAATGTGATCGGCTATTGCTCATTCCGACATTTTAAATTTTCCGGGGGTTTTGCTGTTTGGGATTGTTTAGGTCAGGGTTGCTAGTAACGGCTTGTCACTGTGCCGGGTGCATACTCGGCGCCTTGGGTAGGGTGCGCACTCGTCGGGATTTTTTGCGCGGAACGAGGAAGAATTTACAAAAATGAACTTCAAGGCATTAGTACTTACCTTTAAATCATCCAAATGTGTTCATTCTTTTTTTCAAATCAATCAGGAATTATCAGGGAAACAAGTAAAAAAAACTGCATCAAGGTATCTATTTTCTTTCCAAAGATATTCATGTTTTTCGACGTCAAGTTGAAAACGCGATTTAGCGCTGACCACGGCACCGGAAAATTCTCGACCCACATTGAAACAAATGGCTGTCGATATTGAGCTGGTGCATCTTTTCAATCGCGGTTTTTTTAGTAAACCCAGGGTAAGATTAGGCTACAATCTATCACAACCTGCTTTATTTGAAAATCTACAGGCCGTCTGGAATTTCGAAAAATAAGAAGAAATTGCGATTTTTTAACAAGATTGCGGATTTTTTCATTTAAAAGCAGCTTACACCATCTGAAAGCTGAGGATTTCAGCTTTCTAGTGGTGAAATTTGTTTTTAGCTATCATTTCCAGCTCATTAGCGATAAGCTAAAGTTTAACAGTCATCGGGCCGATTTTCAGACCGCGCCAGCAAAACTTCTCACGCCCCGCCACGCGGAAGACTAGATTTCATCCGCCATTTTTGGCGCGATTTTGGTGCTTCCGAAAATTATTTCTTGCTGGCGTGGTGTAAGGAGGCGATTCTTTGAAAAGGTGGTTTTTTTGTGGTTTGAAAATGGAATAACTTTGGAACTACTTAACCAATTTTAACAAATGACCCCTCATTTTTCTCACAAAGGTAAGGACTTTCAAATAAAATTAGTTTGGTTTCTAAAAATTGAGGGGAAAAATTTTGGCCTGTCCACCCTACCTTGGGCCCGCCCCGCAGGGCCAGGGTTGCTAGTAGTAACGGCTCGAATTTCAGTCAGGTTTAAAAAAGGGGTATACTTTTACCCATATTAGAGCCTGAACCATTCACGTTTTTAAAAACACCTTGCTTACCTGGTTTGCAGATAACACTTTCCAGCATGAAAGGTTCAATTTTTAAAAACACCATAAACACCAAATGTCCTGTCGAAGGCGACTGCTATAAAACAAGTCCCGACTGGCTGAAACGGTATCGAAAAGTCCCATTTCCCCGTTTTTTTTCCGATTTTCTAGCCCGATTTTTAACCCGATTTTTATATGATTGGTTCAGTCAGGACACTGCAAGAGCTTCAAAATCGTCTTGAAAAGCACCAGGAACACCAGGAAAAAGACTGAATGGTTCACAAAATGGTGGTGTTTCTGGGAAATGGCATTTTTGCCTGAGTTTAGGGGAGAAAATTGAGAGTTGATTTATGGAAATACCAGGAACACAGGAAATGCTGGAAACACACCACCTCGAGAGGTAAGGTGTTTCTGGTAAAATGTTTTTGCCAAAAACACCCAGAAAACCATGAAAGGTTCAGAAAAGGTGTTTCAGGTAAAAGTGTTTTCAGTGTTTTCGGGACTTTTTTGACATGAAAGGTTCAGGCTCTTATAATAACATTACCCCCGTATTTTGCCAGTTCGGTATAAAATGTTATGAATTGCGTGATTTTGCTGTGCGGCGGCGATGGCTCAATGGATGGAGAGAATAGCTTCCGAATCTGAAGGTCTTTCTTTGGTGGTGGTTCGAATCCCACTCGGTACGAAAATTAGACTGGTCGAAATTGATGGACAAATGATTGTATGAAAACTCAGTCAGAAATAATGAGAAATTAAGTCTCAGAAACTCAGAAACTCAGACAGTCAGAAAAGAGAAAGACGGGATCAGAGATAAGGATCACATTTCGGAGGTTTGTATCTTACGTTTTCCCATGCATCATGGCCATGGGGGATGGATGGGGGCCAGCCTGGAATTAGTGCAGGGAGGCCAGGTCAAAATTTCAAACTCATCAAATCACTTTGAAAATAGGCCCATCTGAAATAGGGTAAAAATTGCGAAAAAATAAGGGGTCACTTTATATACCAGGACCCTCCCGGCGCTCCGAAAACCTCCGGTGCAAAAAGTGCCGTTTTTTTCGTGCACCGGAACACCGGAACGTTCCGGTGCACTTCCGGTGCTTCCGGTACAAGATTTTTCCAAATCGAGCTGCACCGGAACGTTCTGTTGCTTCCGGTGCATGATTTCCGTGATATAAAATGCGATAGCGTTCCCTGCGCTAATCATGTAAAAAGTAACTACGGGACGCGCGAATTATCCAAATTCTAAAACCAAAATAAACATGTTTTAGCAGATTTTTTTAGAAGAGAAATCAGATTCTTGGTGATAAATGTGATAAATTGGATAAATTAAATGACAGTCACAGAAATCCTGGCAATATAATGTCAATTGTAATTTTTCTTAGTCTCGGAAATAACTTTGTTTTTCCAGTGGAGGTTGGAAATACTGATGAAAATCCAAGTACTTTCACTAAATTGTCAGAAATTCCACTCTTTTGTGCCTTTTTTAATTCTTTAATTTTTGGAATTCATACATTTTTTTCTCTCGCCTTGGATATTTTGAATTCTGGTGAAAACTTTTGCCCTCAGAAATCCGGTGTTGTCCATTCTCTTGTTACAGACAAATTTTGGAATGGCTCAATGTTGCTGCTTTGATTGGTCGACCAATGTCAGGCATTTAGTAACTATGAAAATTGAAGTAAGTTACCTTGTTGTTGGTAACCATAAAAACAATATCTCCAACAAAACAATAAACAATATTTCTCCAATAAAACAATTAAACAATTATTAACTCCACAACACGAGTAACGTTTAACCACTAAACAATATAACACGACTTCAATATAAATAACTTCAACAATGAAACCATACAGTAAAACAAACAATGTACAATTTCACTTGTTTATTTCCAAGCTCCTCCACAGCGATTATTTAGTTACTTTAGGAGTACAAACTTTCGCGAGCAGAAACTTTCGCGAGGACAAAAAATCGCGAAATTCACTACATTTACTTTTCGCGAATTTAACGGAAAAATATTTTTCGTGAGCATAAACTTTAGTGAATCAAGACGTAAAACTGAGATTTTTCACATGAAAAAGTGGCTTAGAGGGACAAATACTTCTTTGAGTGGCTCGAAACATTTGTCCTTTAACTTATTAGTCTTTTAGCAGGCCAAAAAGTGCCATAAAAGTTACATTTTTTTCAAAGTTTGAAGTTTTGCAGACTTTCTATTTCGTCAAAAATTTTTCGGAAGCATAAACTTTCGCGAATGGCCCTTCCTAGAATTTTTAAAGACATGTCCTTTTGCGAAAAGGGCCAAAATTCGCGAAAATCGCGAAAGTTTCGGCTCGTGAAAGTTTGTACGCCTAAAGTAGTTTATTGATAGTCTAAAGGTAAAAGTATCAATCTGCTTTCTTTTCTTCTTTTCTTTAATTTTCCTTGGACCGATAGTAATTCTTGAACCATGTCAATTAAATTACATTCATAAAATATCAGGCCACAGTCTCACGGTTTGCTGTTTCCTGAAAGTGAATGTCTCTTCAATCTCGAATGGCTCTTCATTGATCTCAAATGTCTATCGTATCAAATGTCTAACACTTATAGCGTGATAACTTTACTTCTACCCGTTGTTTTGTTTTTGTTTTGTTTTTTGTTTTTGTTTTTGTTTTTTGTTTTAACACGAACAATGGTGCTGTGGTTATTGTTCACCATTAATTACGACCGATGTCGAATCCGCTGATTCAAGCACTTCCATTAGGGAAAAGGGGGATGCGCCTTTCTTTGTCAGAACGTTGGCCAGTTGATGACTTCCGCCAATCCATTGCAGTATGATTTCTTCAGTATTGATCATTTGCCGTAGAGCATTTATCTCTACACGGAGTCGTCTGTCAGTCACAGCCTTTGTTGAACCGGCACATTCAAAGAGTGATCTGCTATCAGTTAGGCAGACAACTTCTGGTGTCTTGAACAAGAATTCTTTAATCATTTTTGCAAAGAAAAACGCCGCGTCTGCACCATCTACAGAAGCTAGTGTCTCGGCTGCAAAAGTTGATCGGACTACTCGACGAACCTTGTTTGAGCTCCAGGAAATCGGTGATGATTTTCCGAGCCATCAGTTAAGAAGACAATGTAGTCAACTTGACTCTGACCACCTTCAATGTTGTTAAAGCTGACGTCAGTGAATACCTTGATGCTCAAGCTATCCAAATTCAGTTTTGGCACCGTCATGTGACAGGTGTGAGCTTTTACGAACTTTATTGTCTTGTTAACAAGTTTGATGTCAGATATTGTGGCTGTTCTTGTTCTTGATGACAAATCGCTTACCGTGAAGCTGATTTCTGGTCTTGACTTACATGCCAACCAATTGAGCTTACCAAGTGTTTGCCTCAATTTAGTCCTTTCAATTTCATTGATTGGATCATCATTTACGCACTTCATTCTCTCTGATTCTAGAGTGATTGGTTCCAATTCTGTGACGTAATCATTTTGACTGATGGTAATAGTTCCATCCTCGTGTTGGTTGAGATTAATACCAATGTATTTGAAGTGTTGCACGTGTTCGCTGCTGGTCCTGAAGATACCCTTTAGCTTTGATATAGTATTTGTGAAGGTAGTGCTTCCTGCCCAAATCACATCATCAACAAAGTACACTAATATTCCAATTAATGATGTATTAGATGACCAGATGAAAATCCCTTGATCTAAATCGACTGGCTTTCCACCAAGTTTGATAAGCTCACTTCTTAATTTTAAATACCAGCTATACGGTTTTGGAAAGTCTTCAAAGGTACTTGGTGTTGGCTTCCTTTGGTGGTTGAACAAACACTTCTCGATCAATTTCCTTCCCTTGAAGGAAGGCAGTTTTGACATCTAGGGAGTTGAGTGTCCAATTGTTTGATGCAATAATCGTCAATGCTAATCGTAATCCTTCCTTTGAACAGGTAGGACTATTCTGTCTTGAAGTTTTGTATTTCCTCGAATCCACGGGCCACAAGCCTTGCCTTGAGGCAATTACTTTTTTATTTTCTGGTTTACAGACATTATAAGGAAAAGTTTTGGATAGGAGGATGGAAAAAAAATAAAAATAAAATTGATGTTTTAAATATTTTTCATTTTGTTTTTTAAAATCTGAAATCGGAGGAAATAATAAAATAAAATTTTATGAAATTTTCTAAAGTATACATAAAGGACTTTTAATAAAAGCAATTACAAAAAAAAGAAAAAAATCAACTGCGTACACAAAGAGTTATATAATTTAGTTTGTTTTTTGTGGATAGGGAAATTCCATGGGGAAGTTCCCTGGGGAAGTTCCCTGGCATTAAGGGAAGGTATCTTTACAAAGTATCAAAGTATCTTTACATTGGCAGAATAGGGCACAGCTGTGTTAGATCCCTCTCTCTTTCTCTTCTTTTCTTTTGTTTTCCTGTTTAAGTAAAGGTTTTTTTTATTTCTTTCTTCTTTTTTTAAGGTTGGAGGAGAAAAAGTAAATGAAAGTTTTTGAAATCTCTATTTTTTATTTTTTTTATTTTGGCAAAAATAATGTCGGCGGATCCGTAAACCGATAAATAAAAAAGTATTTGCCTGACTGGAGGTTGTCCATCAACTAATTTTGGTGTTACCACCCATCTTAGGCTGATGGTTATTCAGTGTATACTGAGTTGTCAATCCATGATTGCAGCTCCTTTGATCTTGCTTTGAGTATTTCATCATTGTTGGTAATCAGAGTAACTTCTTCGGGACCTTTATCAATTTCAATGTCTTTGATCTTTGCAAAGTTTATTGATCTCTTCATCCCAGTTTCTGTCTCTACATTAAACCAGCCTTCATGCTTTCCCCCAACTTTTCCTGCCCTTGAAAGGATACCGGCCTTTTGCCACTCTCCATCGTTGTCTTTATACTTGAGACAAAGTCGGTTTCAGTTTCAGTTGTTCCTTTTGAGGAGGATTGTGTGTCTCAACTGAAGTGGATTGAGTTTGTAATTGCTGGGTAGGTGTAGTTGGTGGATCATTATTGATGGGTGTTAGAGAATCTTCTACGTCTGATTCTGATTCTTCTGATGATTGATGGCTCACGTTTGGAATGTTAAATCTTGGGAGTCTTTCTTCAGTGGTACTGGTTGTCTCTGTTTCCGTTTTCTCCTCTGAATGAATAGGTTTGTCGTTTTCATGTACCAATTTAGCGCAACAAGGATGAACACGAACATAGTAACGTTCCCATGTTTGAATAGAATTTGCTGACCATCCTGACCAAGCACAGTTCCAGGACCCTTCCATTCCTTACTATCATTTCTCTTGTAGTATACACGATCTCCTGTAAGGTACTTGATTTCTCCTGAAGTCCTAATGTTGTGGGCTAAAGCGCGACGTATCCTCTCTGAGTGTTCGCTTGCAATAAAGGCTTCTCTTGCTTTGTGAAGTACTTCAAGGTTTTCTTTCATCATTTGTGTGGCTGGTTTCCCTGATAAAGCTGGTGCTTTATCATCCATTAGTGAAGGCAACTGTGGATTCGTTCTAATGGATAATTGGTATGGGGTAAATCCATGTGCGTTATGCAGTGAATTCTTTGCAATTTACACACCAATAAAGGGCAATTTTAAAGCTGCACTTTGTATAGTTTAGTACTTTATCGAGCATGTTGGAAAGTGTTTGATTATGTCTTTCTACAATGCCATTTGACCAGGGAGATTCAGCCGCAGTAGTTTTTATCGTGATTCCAAACTGTTCTGCTAGATTGATTAATTCCTCATTTGCAAACTCACCTCCATTGCATTATCCACGAGGAACTTCTCACATGAGCCATAGACCGATATCCACGTTTTTAGTATTGCCTCAATAACTGTGGTTGGATTTTTATCCTTTATAGTCATTGCAGCTGACAAGCGAGTACACATATCGATAAGATGGAGAATTATTTTCTTATCGTAGAATTTCAAGTCCATGGCAACTGTTTCGAGAAATTTTGATGCCATGGCAACAACAGGACGAGGTGGTGATCTTCTGTAGATTTGGCATGTTGTACATTCCTTGTCTACTCTTTTAATTTCTGATATCCACTTCTTGTTGTTACTCCATGGTGCCCCTGCTTTATTGATAAGAGACAAGATTTGGTTGAGAGATGGGTGAGCAAACTGCCGGTGAAGTTTTTCAGCAATCGAGGACATGTTTTTGTCCTCTTTCCAAATGAAAACAAAATTACATTCAAAAGGCTTGTCTATTGAAGCAATTATTTGACGTGGTTTGGTCAGAGGAATGGTATCATGTCCACTTGAAGTTTTTGCTAGGTGAACAGTTTCCCCCAATGCATTTGCACTGTCATTCTGAAAATCCAGGATCATGTCAGCTCTTTTCATGAATGATTTTGATAGTAACAACTAAGTCCTTTGGTATGACGTCTGTGTTTATCGTGACCTTTGTGTTGCCAATAATAGCAGGGATTGAGACTCTTCTACAAGCCTGGACTTGTTCTCCGTCTCGGAAGCGATATAGGCTTTTACTGTGATGATGCTTTACCTCTCTCTTTTTTTCATCAGATAAAGAGTTGACATATTGTTCAAGCCAAACATCTCCACAAACCGTCTTGCTGGCACCGCAATCGAGCAAGCCACAATTCCAAGTTTCTGATACTAGATGTTTTTAAACATCAGTTGACCAGTTGACCTGGTTTGTTGCTTTCATTATGAAGGACGATTTCATGTTGTACCAAGTACGTATCATTTTGTTTCTCTTGGCAGTCTTGTTGCCAATGGTATACGCTTTCACATATCACACATCTAGAAACACGGCCATTCTTGTCAAGTGGATTTTTGCCAGGTTTTCTCGAATAATCTGCCTTAGTTCGAACAGCAGGTTTCTCCTGGCGCCAATTATTTCCTTTTTTATTGAATTTTGATGAGGAAAATCTTTGGTTGTAATTACGTTTAACATAATACACACCTTCTTCATCTGATGATGTTGGTTGGTAACCGTCTGGGTGGGCCTCATTTGTATGAAACGCAGGCTCTGACTTGATTTTTACAGAAGACATACTGCTTTCTAAATCTCCTTCGATAGACTCTTCTGCAAAAACTTTTATTAGCTTTTGTCTCCGTTGTTACTAAAAGAGGTAACGAGTGGTAACGAGTGGTAACGAGTGGTAACGATGTGGTAACGAGTGGTAACGAGGTGGTAACGAGTGGTAACGATGTGGTAACGAGGTAACGAGTGGTAACCAGTTGAAAACGGTGGCCCTTAGTCTCCAAATTTGAATTTCTCGATTCTGGTGGTTTTGCAACAGATGCTGATGGCTCTTGAGGTTCTGCAGCAGGACCTGGCAGATCTGGTGAATGTGCAGTAGGAATTGGAGATTTAGGCGTATGTTATAGTGGAGTTGATGGATCTGGTGAATGTGATGGTAAAGTTGGTTGTTTGGGTGAATGAAATGGTGGAATTGATGGTTCTGGTGAATGTGAATCAAAGATTGATGGTTCTGGAGGTTCTGCATCAGGAGTTGGCGATTCTGGGGAATGTGCATCAGGAGTTGGTAATTCTGGTGAATGTGCAGCAGGAGTTGGTGGTTCTGGTGAATGCAATGGTGGAGTTGGTGGTTCTGATGAATCCAATGGTGGAGTTGGTGATTTTGGTGAATGTGCATCAGGAGTCGATGCTTCTGGTGAATGTACAGCAGGAGTTGGTGGTTCTGGTGAATGGGATAGTGGAGTTGATGATTCTGGTGAATATAATGCTGATGTTGATGGATCTGGTGAATGCAATGGTGGGGATGGTCATTCTCGTGAATGCAATGGTGGGGATGGTGGGGACGGTGAATGTGATGGTGGAGTTGATTATTCTGTTGAATGTGCATTAGGAGTTGATGGATCTGGTGAATGCAATGGTGGATTTAATGGTTCTGGAAAATGTGATGGTGAAGTTAATGGTTCTGGTAAATGTACATTATTAATTGAAGACTTTGAGCTTACTCTTAGGTTCCAAATAAACGCCCCCTTGTTAATTTTCCGAAAATTGTCTGACGCTGCATGACCTCTTTGTTATCTTATACGCTTTTGTCCATTTGACCGAGAATCTTTCCCATCGCCCACTCTAGTGGAAATATTCCTGAAACAAAGTCCCATTTGATTTACGTCATTTGGCAAAATGGTCAAACCATTGAAAAATTGGATGCTGTTTCAATCCCAATCCCAGTGGTAAAACAAATAAATTCTCAAATAATGACGAAAAAGCAAAAAAAGTTTCTGACCTATCTAGAAAAAAAAACAATTTAACCCAACACAGTGGCTTCTAAAGTTTTGTATTTGAATGCACTGTGTTTATTTCTTCCACTGGAGCATAAACTAAGGGGTGTTCTGAGGTGTATAATTGTAAATGTAATGTGCAAATCATCGAAGCATCCTTTTTTTTTAACTTGAAGAAAAAATCATTAATTATTTAAAAGAATAGAACGACTTCTTTGAATAACTATATTTGTTTTCTTCGTATTGGCGTATTTTATGTATAAAATGGATGAATGAATGAAGGAAGGAAAAAACAATAACTCCTGCTGCACATTCACCATAAATAACCAACTCCTGCTGTACATTCACCAGAACCACCAACTCCTGCTGCACATTCACCAGAATCACCAACTCCTGCTGTACATTCACCAGAACCACCAACTCCTGCTTTACATTCACCAGAACCACCAACTCCACCATTGCATTCACCAGAACCACCAACTCCTGCTGCGCATTCACCAGAATCACCAACTCCTGCTGTACATTCACCAGAACCACCAACTCCTGCTGTACATTCACCAAAATCACCAACTCCTGCTTTACATTCACCAGAACCACCAACTCCACCATTGCATTCACCAGAACCACCAACTCCTGCTGTACATTCGCCAGAACCACCAACTCCTGCTGTACATTCACCAAAAACACCAACTCCTGCTGCACATTCACAAGAATCACCAACTCCTGCTGCACATTCACCAGAATCACCAACTCCTGCTGTACATTCACCAGAACCACCAACTCCTGCTTTACATTCACCAGAACCAACAACTCCACCATTGCATTCACCAGAACCACCAACTCCTGCTGTACATTCGCCAGAACCACCAACTCCTGCTGTACATTCACCAAAAACACCAACTCCTGCTGCACATTCACCAGAATCACCAACTCCTGCTGTACATTCACCAGAATCACCAACTCCTGCTGTACATTCACCAGAAGCATCGACTCCTGATGCACATTCACCAAAATCACCAACTCCACCATTGGATTCATCAGAACCACCAAATCTTGCTGCACATTCACCAGAACCACCAACTCCACCATTGCATTCACCAGAACCACCAACTCCTGCTGCACATTCACCAGGACCACCAACTCCACCATTGCATTCACCAGAACCACCAACTCCTGCTGAACATTCACCAGAATCGCCAACTCCTGCTTTACATTCACCAGAACCACCAACTCCTGCTGTACATTCACCAGAAGCACCAACTCCTGCTGTACATTCACCAGAACCATCAACTCCTGCTGTACATTCACCAGAACCACCAACTCCACCATTGCCTTCACCAGAACCACCAAGTCCTGCTGTACATTCACCAGAACCACCAACTCCTGCTGTACATTCACCAGAAGCATCGACTCCTGATGCACATTCACCAAAATCACCAACTCCAAAATTGGATTCATCAGAACCACCAACTCCTGCTGCACATTCACCAGAACCACCAACTCCTGCTGTACATTCACCAGAAGCACCAACTCCTGCTGTACATTCACCAGAAGCACCAACTCCTGCTGTACATTCACCAGAACCACCAACTCCTGATGTATATTCACCAGAACCACCAACTCCTGCTGTACATTCACCAGAACCACTAACTCCACCAGTGCATTCATCAGAACCACCAACTCCTGCTGCACATTCACCAGAACCACCAACTCCTGCTGCACATTCACCAGAATCACCAACTCCTGATGCACATTCCCCAGAACCGCCAACTCCTGATGCAGAACCTCCAGAACCATCAATCTTTGATTCACATTCACCAGAACCATCAATTCCACCATTTCATTCACCCAAACAACCAACTTTACCATCACATTCACCAGATCCATCAACTCCACTATAACATACGCCTAAATCTCCAATTCCTACTGCATATTCACCAGATCTGCCAGGTCCTGCTGCAGAACCTCAAGAGCCATCGGCATCTGTTGCAAAACCACCAGAATCGAGAAATTCAAATTTGGAGACTTAGGGCCACCGTTTTCAACTGGTTACCACTCGTTACCTCGTTACCACATCGTTACCACTCGTTACCACCTCGTTACCACCTCGTTACCACTCGTTACCACATCGTTACCACTCGTTACCACTCGTTACCACTCGTTACCTCTTTTAGTAACAACGTTTGTCTCACATCTTTGTAAACTAAATCCATTAATTTTGCTTTTATGAGTCTTTCATGAGAATTGTCAAGATTGGCAGCTTTTAGAAGCCGATATGCTAGCAGATCATCTGGATAGTTAATATATCTTATATTATAATATCTTTTGTCAAATTCTGTTAGAAAATCTCGTATCTTCTTCTCTTTTGTTCGTTTGTAAGTCTCAAATTTCTCAATGGCATCAAACTTTTCTGTCAACTTAAAAGGATACATGAAAGTATCAAACTATGCACATTTCCCTCCACTGATGCAAGTTACCCGATTTCCTGGTAATGGTGGTCTGTCACCACAGTCCTTGGATTTCACTATAGGGCCCCTCTTTTTTCAAATGCATGCGGTCGGTATATATCTCTGTTTTTATGACTGTGGAGATAACAACACAATTCTGCAAACCGGTTGGATTATTATCTCCATTATATTTTGAAATTTTTAAGTTCTCTCATCTGCTCTCATAAAACATTATTTGTAATGCAGATCAATAATTGAACATAATTGGTATCAATTTTATCTTTGTATTAAAAGAAAGAACTCAAAAAAGGTGGAAAATTCCTGTGAATAAACTGGAATAAAGCTTCCAAAAATGTTTTTATTCTTTCGGCGCCGGCAAACGCATAGGTCGGTCTTGGGGCAGTTGGTTTATTAACTCAAATCAAATGACTTTGGAGGTTCGGTGAAATGGTGGCCGAATTTCCATCCCATGTTTTGTCAGATAGTCCCAAGTTAGAGCAGTTGACGGTATTTTACAGCTTTTCGGCCGACCGGTCTGGACCAGTTGTTTCAGGTACTTGCTTTTGGGGAGTCGTATTTACTTCAACTAGTAGAGGCTGTTTCTTTTATGAGGATAGATCACAAACCTCAGATAGATTTAAGTAAGGTATTTCAAATTAACTCATTATCTTTTTTGAACTTCATTATAGTTTACTGTAAAACATGAACAGATTTCATTTGAAAAGAATTTCAAGAATGTTTTTAAAGCAATATTACAGCTTTTCATTTTCCACTACTAGTCACAAACCAAATAAACACTTAGAGTATTGCCAAAAACTTGTTAAATCTAGAGATTATGATAATTATTTGGCAACAGCTTTGCTTCAAGGCTTATCTCAGCATGTTGGGTTCACAGTCAGAGCTTTCAATATTGAAATAGCTCAAATTCAAGAATCCACCTCAACTCAAGAGACTGCAAAAATGAGGATTGAGTTTTGGCGGCACAATATCAAAAGTACATTTCAAGGTCAACCTCCCAATCATCCAGTTACAATCTTACTTGCATTGTGTCTCGAAAAACAATGGTTATCAGAAAAATGGTTTCAGCGTGTTGTCGATGTCAGGGAACGATATTTGAACAATGCAGCATTCATGTCTTTGGATGATAAGGAAGATTACGGGGAATATGCTGTATCTTCTTTATATTATTTAATCCTTGAGAGTCTCCAAGTTACAAATAATGACATTTACTATGCAGCAAGTCATCTGGGGATTGCCAATTCACTTATAACACTAATCAAGGCATCACCATATTACATAAAACAAGGTTCTGTTATTCTGCCAACTGAGTTATGTGTTAAACATGACATTTCACAAGAAGATATATTGAGAGGACAGAAACAAGAACAGCTTTCTGAAATTATGTTTGATCTTGCAAGCCAAGCTTCGTTACATATTGACGGTATGAAGAATTACATGAAAGATACTGTAGCTTCCAAAGAAATTAAAAATGTTTTCTTACCCCATATCACGTGTGAACAGTTTTTGAATCACTTACAAAAAACTAACTTTGATATAAACAATCCTGCTTTTAATAGAAAGCATTGGTCTTTGCCATGGAAACTGTATTTTGCATCAAAGAGAAAGTTGATATAGGTTATATTTTGTAAAATTGAATTATAATTTTGCTTTTATTGTATTCTTTAATCTTTTTTTCGTGAACCCTGATGAAGTTATAATATATATACCTTTTTCTAATTTCCAGTTTGGAAAACTGACAATTTTTTCTTCTTATCAGTTCACTAATAAGGGAGTAGTGAACTTATGCAAGGCATTCGAATTTTTATCCTGTAATGGTCAATCTACTGCTTTGAGTAAAGAAAACGTTGATTTCTGTCATACTCAAAGTTTCATGCCATACAGGATGGCAATCTCCAGTGAATCAGTGAAATAATTATTCTACATTCTCTTGATGCATTGAATGATACTCATGTTTTCTCTCATTTTCAGAATAAGAGACAAAAAATAAATATAGAATAATAATCAAAATGAGTCGTCGAAGAACAAATGGGAATGTTGAAACAGAGGATAAACCAAGTGTTTCAAGTATAATAAAAAAATCTTTAACAACAGACTCCAACTGGGAGGATAAGGTAATTTCACAGATTAAATTTAAAATAGTAATGGAGTCATAGAGTTGTTACCTCTAGTGTTTTATAATATAAAATATAATATGTGCATGATTTTACTTAAGTTATTATAAGAAGCTTATAAGAAGGCTGGTAACAACAAATAATTCCACAGTCGGGAATTGCATCAATCAGTATCATTATTCTCCTGGGATTTCTTGTAACATTCTCATTAAATTCTTTTCATTGCAGGATTCATTTTTAGATGTCATTTACTGGGTACGACAAATTTTTGCTCTTTTCAACGGATTGGCATGGGGAGTTATCCCTTTAACAGGAATACTTGGATTAGCTTTGTAAGTATTATATGCTTTTATTAAATTTAAAATGGTTTTGTACTTTTTCTAAAAAAAAACTGCCCTTTTTTGCCTTTAAAAAAATTCTTAATTCTTTGACGAGGTTCGGATTGTTCTTATCCTGTTCATTCGTCTGATCGTCGTTTCAACCAACCATTTGAACCATTCCAGGTCCAGGTTTTGTTCTTATCTTGTTCTTGTTTTTTTGTATTATTGAGGTTATTTATTTTCATAAAATTTGTCTAATAAAACAAAAATGTATACTCATGAGCAAAATATATAGTTTCTTCGACGAATGTGTCCAAACTCGTTTAAGAGATTTTAAATCATCACAATCTAATCTTTTGAAAATAACTTCAAAAAACGTGCTCATTTAAAAAAAAAAAACATTTTATTGATGTCAGGTGTCAGAACACCTATGAGTTTTTTTAAAGGTGATGAAAATAAAGCTTAAACTTCATTAAACTGTCTGACTAAAAAATCTTCGTAAAGAAGAACGTTTGTAAATGTAACAAAATTTTGCGATATTTTTTTCTTTTTTATGGGGACTTGAAAAATCTATAATTATTGTTCTTCTCAACCAAAGTACTCCTTCAGTAAAACTCAAAAAAAGACATTTCGTCAAATGAATATAAAATTTCCTATTGTCTTCTATAATATTTTCTTTATTTTTTGCGTAGGTTTTTTGTTATCAATTGTGCAATAGTCTTCCTATATGTGAGTAGACAAAGTAAAATTGACGAAGACGAGTTTGGTGGTATACAAGAGCTAGTCAAAGAGGGACTTTTCACTGCTTTTGCTGTTTTTTTAGTAAGCTTTTTTTTCACTGACATCAACTCTCTATAGGCCTCATTAAGGGTGTATGACGTGGCACTGTCATAAAATATGGGTGATGAACTTTAGAATCGGGCGAGAAGCCTGAACTTAGGCGTTTTAGAATGGGGGAGAGTCAAAGACTTAGACTGCTTTAGAAATAAGAGAGCAAATTGTGAGATTTCCTAGGAGGCCTTTTAAGGCCAGCAGCAAGATTCACGTCCCCTTAAGCCAAAGCCTTGCTAAAAATTACGAAAAGAAGGAAGGGAGCATCGGAAGGAAAGGGCTATAAAGGAGGCGAGGTTTTTAAAGAAAAGTGTGAGAATTTATCCTTCCTTTAACTTCAAAAAATGGAAGGGGTAGAGACTGAGGGGCTTCACAGTCACAGAGACTAGAGATGAATCTTCAACCTTTGTCAAGCAAGAAATAGTGAATCCTTAAGTTTGCTCCACATTTACAAATTTTGTTTGAAAAACACACATGTTACGTGTTTTGAAATCCTTGAGTTTCGGATCTAGCCCCTTCGAAGTTTTGAAGTCAATCTTCACAGTATAGATATCCTGGATATACAATACCTTTGAAACAGGGGGGGGGGTCGGTAGTAAAATCTTAGATGTATAATGAGTAGTAAATCGAATTTTTATTTATCACCACCCGGACTCTTGGAAGAGGTATTTTACTACCCTGGTAGTAAAAGTTTTTGGGATAATTTGTCATTGAGACCACCTATTTTTTGGATGCTTTTCGGACTGATTTTAAAAAAAAGCTAAAAAATGATTATTTCTGTGACAGATTTCTCACTTAGTGCAAAAATTAATGTTTTGCCCTTAGAATTAAAGTCTTTTTTATATTGACAAAAAATTTCGAGAACCTTTTGTTTGCAGCAAACCTGAGCAAACAACAATCTTTTGTTTGCAACAAACAACTTTCCAACAGAAAATGTTTTCAAATTATAAAAATTTTCAGATTTTTTCAGAAAAGTTATCCAAAAAATTAATTTGCCAGTTTTAACTACCCAGGTAGTAAAATTTTTTCAATATTTAACACATAGATACCACCCATTTTAGTATTCAACTACCCTGGGTAGTAAAAACTTTTCGTAACACCACCACCGTAGTAAACGTCATTATGTCTGAGATTTTACTACCGACCCCCCCCTGTTTGAAACTCATTTTTATTTGGTGTTTGATAAATGATGGCATTAACGGATGTTAATATTTCCTTTATCTTTTTTTAGATAAGTTGGATAATGACATTCACGTATTTGCATGGATAAATTTGCTTACTCCTCCAAATATGTAACTCTTTTATGCTGAAAAGAATTATGGGTAAAGCAGCATCTGCAAGTGTGAAAAAAAAAGGCTTAAAACATTTTTTTTTGAGCAAAGGTAAAACGATGTTTTTACTTTTTACTATCTATTTTATTAACCTTTCTGAAGAGTTCTTTACCTAATTTGGGAATGAGGTTGGTATGGTATTTTATATTTTAGGAAATTTTTCTCATTTTTACTCTTTCGACAACTTCCACCTAAAATCCATTATCACGAGAATATTTTTATTCCTTTTCCTGAACTCATTAGCTAGTTAAATTTACTTTTTTTGCTGGATACAATAAGAGATTTTCCATAATATTCTTCACTGCTAGATCGCCACTCTTTATTGAGCCTCGTCCGAAAGTTTTATATTCATCATGTGAATTTTAAAATGTTTCAAAACTTTTGCACACTCTAATCAAATTTCAAAATTGATATCAATGCAAGTATTTTTAGAGAAAATGCCATTTTCTAAAGCCAAATAAGTACGTGTCCTCTTAGCCTGAAGCCTTTTTTTATGCTACCAGAGAAGGAATTTTTACTTTTCATCTTACAGTCTTTTTTAAACTTTTAGGTAGAATGAAGAAATTTCTAGAAACTTTTAAGTTTATAAACTTTATCTTAAAAAATATAACAACAACTACATTTTTAGATAGACAATAGTATTTTTTGAGCTTCAAAATGAATATATTTATTTGTCATTTACGACATAATAATAAAAATAAAATAATACAAAGTTTTTCTTTTGTTTTCCATTGTTTTTTTTTGCTGGTCATCTTATTGCCCCTGTAGTCCAGAGGGTATGAAATAGTCTTTTGGGGCTGAGGTGCTCGAAACTTCAGATACACTGTCAAGTTCACTCTTTAATCTTAAAGGTTTTTTTTAAATAAGAGTGATATCGTTTACTTCTTACTCATCAATTTTAATTCACAAGCTTTTTCCGCATTGGATTGACTCGGATGTGGAGTAAGATTGGTCAGAAAAAGGAAAAGAGAAATTTTTTTTTGCTTGTATCAGGTAATATAACAATAGGCAGACACTGTCCTGATATGAAATATGTGTCTGATATGAAACGGGAATACTTGCGTAAAAAAAAACCTTTAAATGTGATCTGGAAAAAGTATCTTTTCAAGAATAATGTATTTTACTGTTTGTTTTTTTTTCTTTCAGAAAACGTATAGAACCCATCTGTGCATTGTTCCTGACAATGTTCAAAAAATATATATTTTCCTTAAAAAAAGAGTATTCCCATTTGAAATGAAGACGGATTGAAAATGAGAAGCATTTAGTCCGATGAAATGAAATAACTTCTTTTTCTCAAATTTTCAGCATAAATAGAATAAGATTTAATTGACCAACACAATAATAGAATGGAATTGGGAAAAGATGTCGTGAAAACCTCATCAAACGCAAATTTTAAGGTATCTTTGTAATTTCTTTCTTTCATATTTTATAACTATCAATTTCCCGATCTTCATGTTTCCCCATTCCTTTTGAAAGATTTTCCGATACTCTGAAAAATCGGATTTGCGCGAAATGCGTGAACTTTGGGTCTGCTAGGAGGGTGCTCTTATAAAAATTTCCTAGTCTAGAAATGAAATTTGAAATTCCACTGAATTATTTTGGCTCGTGTAGTTGGTTGGTTCGGTCGTCCAGAGTAGTAATCAATTATCTCGACCGATCACACGTTTTTTTATAAGAATATACTTTATAAGAAAATTCATGATGAAATTGGCGAAAAAATTAAGAATATGGTAAGAATACCACCATCATGGAATTTAGTAACTGAACCTAAGAATGTCATTTTTAGAGCATTTTACCATTAAATTGCCAATTATTCCCCAGCAATGCTGAAAGGTTCCACAAAAATGCCAAATCTTTTGCTTGAGGTATGTATTGCATGTTAGTTTTTGGCTGAGTTTGGTTCCAAACCTAAGAATAGAATATCCTAAGAATATTTCAGGATTATTCTTCCCAAAAAGCTAAGAATATTCATGACGAATTTGAAAAACACTATTCTTATAAAAAAAAGCGTGTATCAATTGTAACTCAATTGGAATCAGTAAACTGGCACATTTTTTTCTCGGTTTTCCAGGTTGTCATTATGAATTTCCCAGTATCTAATATCAATCTATCATCAAATCTTCATGAGTGGTGTGAAAGATTACGAAAGAAAATATTTGGCAGGACACCAATCAAGTAATTATCAAAGGTCAGTACAATATAACTTTTTTTGCTAATAAATCTCAGACACGCTTTCATCATTATGTATACATATAGGAAATGAAGAAAAATTTTAATGAACTTGTTTTCACATAAGTTAAATAACATGAAATTCACAATAGGGCGTTTAACCCGCCCCTTGTCAAACATGAAATATGTTTTTACTATTTTATATTTGATGCTGGAAAAAAACATATTAGCAACATTGTTTTGTGTCTACTAACCATTACGGTTTTGTATCAGACATTTTTGACACCTTTTTATTCTAAACAATCAAAATTGTCCAAATCGAAATTATAACATGCCCATTTATTTTAACACAATTACACATTATAAAAGATAACATGATATTGATTCGGGTATTAAGATAATAATGTAATATAATTTAATTGGGGCAATTGTATTACAAGGAAATTTTGATGAAATTTGTCCCGCCTCTTTTAATTTGTATATGGAGTGAAGGGATTTGTCTGTTAATATACAAACTCTTCACATTATTCTCTCCTTCGTTCATACATTTTTTCCAAGCTGATTTTCAGCTTAAAATTTTTTGAATCATACATGTTTTTTTTATTAGAGCATCTACAATTTTTACCACCATTTATTGAGCAATTTTGTCCATTTTCCCAAGAAATTGGGTGTTTTAAGAGTCCCTAAAGCCTTAAAATGTTCTTAACTTGTTCTTAACATTTTGGCCATCGAGGACTTATGTTCTTATATAGTTTGTTCTTATATAAAAAATGTTTAAGCTTAGTACTCCTGCTTCTACGTAGGAGAGAGTTGTTATAAAAAGTAATGTATAAGTTTTGCGTGAATTTCACCACTTTGATCGAATGTAGCGTAATTTAGGCGGGGATACGGCTTTTGTTTTGATAATAGCCTAATAATAGTATGTACGAGAGAGGATATCCTAATATTGATTCATTTGATTTGTTTCTCAAACATTATTAATTGTTTACACACTTTTTCGATGTGATGTAAACGTCTTATTGACGTTCATATAACGTTTTGCGCGTGATAATACTCTCAGTAAGGCGGGCTTAATACGGTAACATATAAACGCCTTTTGTTTATCGGAGCTGTAACAAACTACTGCCCATTTTTATGACACATTTCATTTCGTTTTTTTCTCCTTCTTTTGATTAATACTTCCCTATGTATCAGTTTTCTAAGGATATATTAGTAAATTGAATTTCAAAATCGATCATAATTTTCCTAAAAAGTGTTATACTGAACTAAGAAAGATTTCATAGTTTTTGAAAGAAATTTAACAACTTAACTAACAAAGGAATCCTTCTTTGAAAAATGAATATTGGAACTTTCCCTATTTCTAAACCCTTCCTTAAGTTTTCTACTTATTGAAATTTTTTGATATTCGACTTAAAGGTCCGATTTGATAACAATCAACCCAAAATCTTATCGAACGGTCTTTTTCGTACGGTTTTCGGTATTTTTTTGTAATAACCCGAGTTTTTTTTAATTTTTCTCAAGAATTTCGAAATAGGGTGAATTAGAAATTTCAAGAAAATTCAAGAATTCAGAACAAGATAAGAACAATTTTAAACTTAAATTGCCAAAGAATAACAACAACCGAACCTTATTACTGGTTCTAATATAAAAATAGAGTATAATAATCAAGTTTACTTAATCGAGTATTTTATTTAGTACCTTATTTTGCTTGTTTTCTTGATAAGGGTGATACGGGCGTTAAATATTTTAAATTGATATTTTTCTACTGAAACAAAAGGTTACACGTGTTTATTGTTTATTACCCTAAACCCCGTTAAGTGAATTAGGCTGAGTTTTGCTTAAAATAAAAGAAATAAAAAAAATCTCCATCAGGCGAAAATAAAACAAATGTAGTGTTTCCGGAAACCGACCGGGTGAAAAAAATAGAATTTTCTAACCCGGCCGCAGACTATGGGTTCATCTATATGGTTCATCATAAAGAAAATCAAGTTGACCGCTCAAACTATCAAAGGTCGGTTGGTTAGATATTCCCGCTTTTAAATCAAGTTTCGTTCGTTAGTAGTTAATACATTAGTATTCAGGGCTTACTTCATACTGTTTGTACATAAAAGTTATCTTTAAAGTTCTATTTCAATGATCTTATAGTTATCAAAAATAGCAACAAAAAATTTGTTTCGGCTAACCGCATGAGAACTTTTTACCTTCACCTGCATTCCGGAAACACTACATTTTTTTATTTTCGCCTCATGAGAAAAAAATATATCTGATTTTTAACTGAGTTTCACAGCTTACTTGTCCCCCGCATTCCTCTTAGTTTCATACAGTAACTGTATACATGATAGCAAACCAACGTTCACACTATTTTTGCATTGTTATTTTCACTTCAAAACAACCATTTTTTTTCCTGATCGAAGAAAAATGAAGCACCCTTATAATTATCTAGGTGTTTTTTGAAAAATCTTTTCTTGATTAACTTGTATAAATACCGAAAGTGCATTATTAATGATTTTTAACGCCATCAAAAACATATGTATGTCCCCATGCAATGGAATTTTTTTTCATGTTCTAGAGAACATTTTAATATGCTAAACTTTATACCAAAACTTGCTCTTTTTCGGGCAAAAGTATGTCACTATCTATTTCTTCTTAGTTAACCTAAATCTTTATTATAACACCTGAAATGTTGCTCTTATACGTCGCTTTTTTATTTATAAGAACCATTTTACAAGAACACCTACCTACTGTCTCAAAATAAACTTCATCAGAACAATAGCTCTATTGTTTGGAGCTATAGAAATTTAAGAACAATCTCAGACTCAGCCAAAATGTACATAAAACAAGCGTTCACCTCTCTTTCTTACTCTCAGGTACCTAATACCCGTCTCCTCGCTAATTAATTTTTCAAAAATTTTCCATTCTTATTCCACCCCCCCCCCACCTAGTAATTTTTGGGAAATTGTTTTTGAAAGTTCCCTCTTTTGTCCTAATTCTTCCGTATTAGCCTCTTTTTCGAAATTTTCCAACCGAGGACATTTTTATGCTATTAGGTACCCGAGAGTGGGAATTTAACCTAAACACCAGATAGTTATGGATACATTTTCTTGATTGAGGCGTTTTTATACCTGATTTAAACCTTGATTTTCTTAAAGTTTAGCAATTCCAGGCTTGGTGCTGTTTTCAGATTGTTCTTATAAAAAAGCGAACAACCATAATGATATGTAATATGCTAAGTAGCGCGTGTTATGTTTTGTATTTTGTAGATTCTTCCGCATCCAACTTTTCGAGTCGGCGTATAGAAGTAAACACCAGCTCTTAACACATACCCACACCCTATCCTAACATCAGATGCTAAAAATGATCTAAATATTTAATGGGAATTTGTGACAAAAAAACATACCCTTTTTTCTTAATTTTTTTTACCAAATTTAGTTCGAAGTCTTAACATAAGTTTTTCCGACTTTAATTCTTCATAGTAGCAGTGTACCATTTTTAAGCCGGTTTATGTTTTCTGTTTTCATTTCTGTCAGCTAAATCTTTTTTATAATGTTTCCATTTCTGTCTTCAGTTCTCTTAACTAAGATCTTTTGCAACAAAGTTTTCCTAATTAGGTAGCCTGAATCGCAGACCTCTATAGATATACTTCCTATATGAGAAACTTTTTTCGCTAGAGGATGACCAGAAGCCTACTAATTAGGTTAATATACCTTCATACTGCAATAAACCGTACTAATTTAGATACGATTTTTTTAATGAGGCTAATTTCGAATTTATCATCATGTCCTTTTCCCACACTACTCATGCAAATATTTCTTGCAAGCATTTATACCATGGGGTCTGAGATTTAACTATTTTAGGGATAATTGAAACATTTTATTGCTTTTTTTTGTGGGATAAACGCTTTTTAAAACAAATTTCATACATTGATGTCAGGTAGACCCTGGGGGAGCTTAAAATCGTAGCTTGTTTAAAAAAAATCAGGACAACTTCCGAAATTAGACAAATGGGAGCTTCTCAATCCTGTTCATTTTTTTCTTAGTGATTTTTCAGAGAAATGGGCCACAGTGGAACCTCCAATTAGCAAACATCATCGGGGAATAGGGTTCGGGCGGGGAATAGGGTTAGTGTCCGCTAATCAAAAGTGTCTGTCTTTTAGAAACTTTTCAATTATGTGCTCTAATTTTGGTATAAGGTACTATTAAAGGGTTAATTATGTAAAATTTTGGTCTGAAGTGCTTTTCTAGAGACACTCTAGGACATGGAGGAGCAAGAAAAAGATTATTCAAATGCAACAATTTAGTTTTTATGAATCATAGCATAGTCTTAAGGTCACATGACCTCAGGTACATGAGAAGTACATCATTTACTATTTTAATAGAGATTGTTCGAATAATAATAGTACAGTAGACTCTCTAATTCGATTTCAAAGGGATCAAAATATTTCTTCGAATTAGAGAAATATTCGAATTAAGGAAAGTATTTCAGTATTACCAGCTGAGGAGACCAATATTTTTGTTCGAATTACAGAAAGATTCGAATAATAGAGGTTCGAATTAGAGAGAGAATTGATTGTATATAAATCCTGGAGACCCATTCTTCACCTTCTGTGTACGATTTTATATAAAGTGAATACAAATTATCTGATTTCAAATGTGTTTGTATCGTCTTTTAAATTTATATAAATTAATTTTAAATTTTTAAAAATTTTGACAAAAAAAGGAAACTGAAAAATAAATGTTTGTTTAAAATTATGATAAACTCAAACGTTAACTCTACTACTATTTAAAATGTCTTCTTTAAAATGTTCTATGTACAATATCGTTTTATATTAAGTTTAATATTACTATTTCACAAAATCTTTTCAAACTGAATGCGATAGTCTCTTTGGTAAATATAAATCTAAGTCCCGTGTTTCCATTGGCAAACCCCGAACGGGTTGATAAAATGGAAAGCTATACATAGAATTCATTTTATTCTTTATTGTTTCTTTCTTCGTCTGACTGTTCTCATTGTTGCTCTTTAGTTTATTACCGAGAATATTTTCAATACTAAACGCGGCAGATTTCGGAGACTGTCGTTTCAAAGTCGTCGGGCTTGGTACTTGCATCTCATCTTCGTTCATACTCGGTGCTGTTCTCGGTGACACGGCGTTAATCGGTTTTTTATCGATTTTCACTTTATCGAAAGTTTGATATTTTGAAGGTTGATATTTCCAGCATGTGAACAGACTGTCGAAGTTCGGTTTTTGCGTTCTGTAAAACTGTGATCGGTACATAGTAGTAGGCTCGTCATGTAAGTATCTAGAAGCGGGATACTCACTCAACTCGCGCTCCGTGTATCCTTGAGCAGGACGGCTAATTCCAGAATACGGGCGTAGTGGATATCCAGTGTACGGGTGCGTATCCATGAAGCTACGGCGGACTCGTCTCCGAGCACGTCGGCGACGGAAATCTCCCTGCGAGAAATCGTCATAATTTGCTGGATGGATAGCCCAGTAGTGTCCTTTCCCTTGTTCGCTACGTCCCACTTTGATGAAACATTCGTTCAAGGATAAATTGTGTCTGATACTGTTTCTCCAACTTTTATCTTGGCTTTGAAAATATGAATAATTGTCTAAGATGTATTTATAAATGTCTGATAGTACCAACCGTTTGTCTTTGGACTTCAAGATGGCAGTCGCGATCAGAGCAATGTAAGATTGAGTTGGTTTGACATCCTCCTTCTTCCCTTGTTGAGTCTCGCTACTCTTTCTTGTTGATCTGCTGCTAGCTTCCTCCTCAATACTAGAGGTAGGTGATTGGCACCCTCCAGTATTTGACTGGCATCTTCCTCTTCCAGGGAACATCGGTTTCCTAGATGGTATCTCACTAACAGGGCTTACATCGCTCATTGAAACATCATCATCCGATGATGGGGCTCTCATGGCATTTGCGGCAGGGTATTTCCTCATAATGTCAAGCTCCAATGTCGATGACTTCAGCTTCCATAAACGCAGTGCAATTTCTTCGGTTTTTGATGTAGCCATTTTGTATATTGTCAGTTACAAAATTCTGGTACAGTGCGCGATTATTTAAATCAAGTTAAGTCGATGAATGATCGTCCGATTACTTGAATCGCTTTTTATGAACTAAATCTTAACGGCATAAACTACAATCTTAAATGATATTTTTTTCTTACTTATTCCGCCGCACTTTTACATGTATTGTCTAATGTTTTTTTTTTATTCGAAAAGACTATAAACATAATGTTCTCATAAATAATGAATATATTAGCTTTCTTATTGTTTTGATGATGATACTCTCTCACACGAATATTATAATGTAATAGTTTTTGTATTGTTGTTTTTTTTTTTTTTGTGTATATAACAATGAAACAAAACATTGTTCATTTTGATTGGCTGTTCCAGTTTTTCGACTTTTTGTTTTTTTTCTCTCGAATTAAAATGGTGGGTGGAGTTGACACTCCTTTATGTTAATACACCATTTGTGTTTAATTTGGGGGATTTTTTTTTCCTGTTTGGCTGTTTTGATATGGTAAGAAATTTTATTAGAATCCATTTCATAAGGCTAAAATTTGGTTTAAAAAATTAAGAAATAATTTTAAGAATTGGCAAGATTGGCTAAATTTGCTCAAGATCTTGTGAATTGACATGGAGTTGGGCTCTTTCAGAAAAAAAGTGGAGGATATAACATTTTTTGGAAATTTACCTCCCGGACATTGTGAATTTTGACCCCCCCGGACTAGCATCAGTTGACCCCCCGGACATTCAAAATCACCCCTAATCAAAGCAAGTTTGCCCCTAAAAAAAATGGCACATTTTGCCGATTTTTAATTACACCCCTCCCGGACAAAATATCTAATATATCCTCCACACCCCCCCCCCCCCCCCACGTACAAAAAGTTTCTGCAAGAGCCCATCCGTGCAATTTCTATTATTACTTTTCCTCTGGTCAAACATTAAAGCAAATCTACTACTTTTACTGCTTTATCGGTGAAATTAAGACTTATAGAATTAATTAGACACCAGTTTGTAATGTATTGGTCATGAGGTTAGACTTGTCTTTTTAAGTCCAAATTTAGGCATTTTTGTGTGTTTTTAACCTAGGTAGATTACATGGACGAATACCTCAGTAGTAATAGCAAATACTACACGAAAGAATTAAACTTGATAAATTATTTATATGAAATCTGTAATAGAATAAGGCATTTTTATTGCAAGAAGATTAACGTTTTTTTTTCTTCCGTACTTCTTCTTCGAAAACGTTCTCACTCACACTTTTTTATAAGAAACAATTTTGTTAGAATACGAGGTTGAAAATTTGTATAAAAGTCTCTTAAAACTGAAGTTTACTGGTTCTTATAAAAAGGCGCGTATTTTGAAAACCGCAAATTTACTAACCAAATGTCAACTTTCACTTACATACTTCATTAGAAGCTTTTGAAGTAAAAACTCCATCTCATCCCAAACAGATAAACCATACACAGTTAACTCCCTCTCTCTCTAATTCGATCGTCAAGGAACCAAGAATTTTCTTCGAATAGAAATATTCGGATTATAGAGAGTATTTCTTGGCTAAATGTGAATTTAGTTCGAATTACAGAAAGATTCGAGTAATAAAGGTTCGAATTAGAGAGAGTTAACGTTAGCGATAGCTAGACTATAAGAACACCTGAATATTTAGTTTTAAACTCAGTGCAAGGAAAGGCTTAAAGGTTTTTTTATCACCTGCTTTATTTATACTCTTGGGAGTTTATTATGAAAGGGGGATGGTAATTTAACCGCTCCCTATGATCAGTCCTCGAGCAGGGCGTGCGAAATTTGCCTGTACCAGACGACCACGGCCTTTTCTTCGACACCGTGACACCGATTTTAAGCTCAAAATGCCAAAAAAAGAAAAGTCGAGGTCAATCTTTCAAAATTTACTGACGGAATAGACGCTGGGCTATAATTTTTCAAATTTTTAGATCCTTCTTTTGAATCTTCATGTTGTTTGGTTTTCGGTTTCTTTTTCCTTTTTTCGATGTTTATAAAACCCCGTAGTTATTAAAACATTTCTCTTTTTAAATATCGATTATCATTTTTCTCCGAAATATAGTTTTGAAGTGGCTGGGCGGACGCAATACTTAAGCAAACTATATTTTTTGTTTGTATGCCTGTGGGCTATCACTGCTTAAGCTGTTCAAATAATTTTGATAAGTAAATCGAGTTTTCCTTCAGTTTTTACTTCCTTGTATAAAAAACAAAGAACTTTCCTGGTTTCATTTTTTCAAAATCGTTTGAACAGCCTCCTTATATTTTAAATACTGATTTAAACAATTGCTGTCTCAGAAGCATGTATTTTCATACCATTGTAGAACCATACTTTTGACCAAGAAACTTAAATAAAAGAGATAAGTTTCATTAAAGTTCCTTGATTTGACGCACTCTAAATCCAAATTTTTCGATAAGCTTTGGGACTGAATTTCTAAATCCAAAAAATCGAGCCACGCTTAAATTTTTCTTACCTAATATATGATGCATTCTTTAAATTGTGTTTTCGGATTAGAGAGACTTCTTACTATATGAAAAGTACTCGTTTTCGATATTAATACAGTTTTTGGGAAGATTGAAAAAATTAACCTATCTATAGATAGCTAGTGGTACGTTCATATTATCTATTTTCGGTTTTTATTCTAATTTGTCCGACGACGACTTCTTGTTTGTATTCGGGGTTGAAATCCTTTTACAACCTTTGTTGTGGAATTTTGACCAATGTCATTTGAGTGTTGGAACCTGTTAGATTCCCGAAAAAAATTCCCAAAATTATCGAAAAAGAAGGTGGGGGGGGGTAAAGACGAAAAACCCTGTAGCAGAGCCATTTCCTGAAATCTGCAAATGAACACCCCTGTCTCACAGCCCCGGTGGAACTTTTTTCCTCAGTGAGGATAAAAATGTTTTATTGAAATCCCAATGGGGATAGAAATTCTATTGTTCAAAGGTAAAAAAATCCAGTGGGGATGGTTTTGGAGTGCAATTTTTCAAACATTTAATTTCGAGTGGGGATGAAATATAAGTCAATTTCCCAGTGGGGCTAAAATTCCGGGGTATTTTCCTACTGGGACGAAATTTTTGCCAGATTTTCCAGTGGTCCCAGCGGATCTGTGACACAGGGGTGTAAATGAAGATACCCTATCAGCTTTGATAAAGGGGGAACCTTGCGGAGGTACATCCTGTTTAGGCTTTTTTATTTAAAAGAGCGGAGTTCAAATGCTTATTAGGTTTTAAATTTACCACTGAAGTTACATTTTGAAGATCAAAACTTTCAGTTAAGTTTTTACTGCAGTTAGTGGTGTGAACAAATGAGTGAAAATTCAACGAACGAACGAACGAACGAACGAACGAACGAACGAACGAACGAACGAACGAACGAACGAAACGAACGAACGAACGAACGAACGAACGAACGAACGAACGAACGAACGAACGAACGAACGAACGAACGAACGAACGAACGAACGAACGAACGAACGAACGAACGAACGAACGAACGAACGAACGAACGAACGAACGAACGAACGAACGAACGAACGAACGAACGAATCATCGTTCATGGTATTTCTAAAACCTGATACTCCTCAGATATTCACAAGTATTTCATTAACAGGAAAAGTAAAAGAAAGAAGGAAAAAATAATGATAATTGTTGCTCAAAGATATTGATTATGAATACTGACGTAATTAGTTAAGAAAGACTAATTTGCCATTTGACTGGTGTTTGATTTTTCACGGATATATTACACGCATGAGGAAATTGTGGTTTAATTTTTCGCGAAGTTTTACAAACTTGTGAAATGAACATTCAAAATTATTCATGATATGCACCATTGCAATATCTTCCACGGACCTAACATCTGGTTGGTTGCAAGTGACTTAAAATCAGTCAATACGTCACTTACAACCAATCAGCTGTCGGGTCCATGATGTAATGTTAGAAGACATCGTTTGGCTTTTAAAGATTGGATTCCTTTTTGGAGCCTCAATAAATAAATCATATTTTAGAATCTAAAACGACGATACCTGTGAAAGGGGGGGGGGCGTGTACCTGTTTGTCGGTGTGTCGGTATTGACCTTTTTTGCGTCGGTATTTCGGTGTTTGAGATGCTTTTCGGTGACGGAAAATATTAAATTTTCAATCGGTGATACGGTAATTTTGCTTAAAACGTCGGAGAAACGGTACTAAATCAAGGGCTATTTCTCAGATTCCTCTTATCCTCTTATCTCATATTAGAATTTTGAAAAAAAAACTGAAAAATGTCGGTGTCGGTACTTCGTAAAAAATGTTTCGGTATTGCGGTGATTTTGTGAGAAATTGTCGGTATTTCGGTGTCCAGGACCCTCGTACGCCTCCCCCCGCACAAAAAGCTGCTATAGCACTACTTCTAGCTTCTTGAGTGACTATACAGGGTGTCCCGGAAAAAACTCCTTTGTCAAATTTTACCAATTCTAAGTTCTCTTTATTTTGCGTAGTCTTTTTAGAGTAGTCTGAAAATTTAAGAACGCATCTAAGAACATTTCAGGCTGAAAATTGCTAAAAAAATAAGAACATCCAGGCTCAGCCAAATTTTAGGTGTTCTAATAAAAAAAAACGTGTAAATTTGTCCCCTTAAATGAGCCTAATATTTGGTTGCTTTTATTTTAAACCATTATTTTTTTCTAACCAAACTGCTGCTTTTTCAGCAATTTTTTAATTTCCCATTTTTAGGTCTATTTTTGCCATTTTTGTCATTTTGGACCTACCTTGGAGCTTGGAGGTCCTTTAATTTAACCTTTGTTTTAGCTGTTTAAGTTCTTTCACTCCACAGGACTGTAAATTTTTACTCATAAAAATGATAAAAAAATAATCTCCAAATAGTCTCCATAACTCGAACATGCACGGGGAACCAAAGAATTATTACACTTGCTTGGAGAAGAAGACTTGTAGTAAATCTTTTTATCAAGGCTCCGCTCTTTTTATTTTTTTAGTCGAATTGTGCTTTTTTCCTATTGCTATTGGGGCATTCCATTTTATCTCCATACAGGGGAGTGGACGAATATTTCCAGGGGATAATCCGAAGAAGAATTTCGAGGGGGTCTAAGGAAAAGTTTTTAATTTTTCTTGGGGGTAAAATGTTATTCTAAACCTTCCAGGGTGTAAAAAACTGATTTTAGACCGTTCACAGTAACTTTAAGGTATGAGGAATGATTTTCCAAGAGTTTTTTTTCCAGAGTGTATCCACACATTTTCAAGAATTATTTTTGACCTTAAAAGGTTTTTCCCCATACAGGGGGATTTTAAATGGAAAAGCCTGTTATGAGTCATTTTAGACTTTATTTCTTTATACCTGATTTTCACCTTATCATTTTTGATGACATTTCTGTTACTGATTCAGATTCAGTCTTCTTGGCTCAGGGTAGAAAGGATGTACCATTTTTATTCAAGATACACGTTTTTTTATAAGAATATCCAACATTTTGAAGCCTCTTTCGATGGGGACAAGCTGGAGTTTTTACAAGCTCTTATTTGATTTGGTTGGTCGTTAAGATGTAATAAAAGAATCTTATTACTTTTTCTAAAGAACGCGTCATCTCTATCACTTTAAATGACCAATTAGTTAAGTATCTTGTAAAAACTCCAAGACATCTCCTTTCGATGCTCTTAACTTTTTAAGTTCTAAAGAGTCCCCAAAGCCATAAAATGTTCTAAACCTGTTCTTTTAGCCATCGAAACCTTATATTCTATAGTTTGTTCTTATAAAAAAACTTGTATACTCTTTATTTGGGAGAAACATTTTAAAAGAACAATGAGCTTTTAAAAAATTATCTCAAAAAATAAAAACAGTTTAGAAAAAAGGCTGATGCTGAATTTGAAAGAAATTTTAAGAAGCGGAATTTTGTCTCTCAATTTGACAATTCACGAAAATCGGCGGAAAAATCAAACAAATGTCAGAATCGAGTACCTCCTTAAACCCTTAAAAACCCCCCTTTTTAGTTAGGGTTTCTGAAACAAAGTGCGATACACGTTTTTAATTAGAACCCAGTTTATGAGAACATTTAAGAACACCGTAAGAACATGCCCAGCCTTAGTTTGGAAAAAATTACAAGAAACTACAATTTTTCCTCTTTTCCAGCAGTTTTAAATGAACTTAGGGATGGATTTTCTAAAATTGAGAGTCAAATAGTGTCCCAATTTTACCAATTTTAAGTGCTCTTTATTTTGCATGATATTGTCGATTGAGAGTGGTCTGAAGAATATTAAGAACGCATTTAAAACATTTTAGGCTGAAAATTGCTAAAAAATAAGCACATCCAGGTTCAGCCAAATTTTAGGTGTTCTAATAAAAAAAACGTCTTTCATATGCTTATGAATCTTTTTAAACTTATAAAGAATACACGTTTTTTAAAAGAATATCTTTGAAAATTCTTGAAGCCTTCGGGATGTTCTAATCTTTTTGAGTTTCAAGCGTCAAAAATGTTCTAAACATGTTCTGATTTTTACCATTTTGTGAGGTATTTTGTCCATTCTCCTAAGAAATCGGGTGTTATAGGATTGATTTGATAATGATAGAGTTATATCGCCTTTAAATTTTCTCAACCAGTTTTTAATTTTTCGGCCACCGAAGTTCTTCTATATTTTGTTCTTATAAAAAACGTGTATATTATTCCGTTTATTCTTTTGTTTGGATCCTGTCCTTGGTTATCTAACCTGTTCCAAAAAATAATATATTAAAAATTAATCGAAATTTTTACACATTCCTTTACACGGATAAAATAGAAATAGAGCGTAGGTCGGGATTTATTTTTCAACCCACTTCTTTTGTGCTTCTTTATCGTATTTTTAATATTACAGGTTTTTTTTATAAGAACATCCAAAATTTTTGAAGCCTTCAGATGTTTTTAACTTTTCGGGCTTCGAGCCTAAGAAAGTTCTTATAATGTTCTTATTTTCACCATTTTGTGAGTTTTTGCTCATTTTCCTAAGAAATTAGGTGTTTTAGAGTCCACAAAGCCTTGAAATGTTCATAACTTGTTCTTAGCATTTTGGCCATCGAAGCCTTACGTTCTTATACAGTATAGTTTGTTCTTATAAAAAAAACATGTAGGTCGGATTGTTTTTCATCCACTTCTTTTGCGCCTCTTTATCGGATTTTTAATATTTATTTCATTATACACGTTTTTTTTTATTAGAACCTAGTTTATAAGAACATATAGGCTGAAATTCGTCGAAAAATTAAGAACATCTTAAGAACATGCCCAGCCTCAGTTTGAAAAAAATGACAAGAAACTACAATTTTTTCCTCTTTTTAAGCAGTTTTAACCGAATTTAGGGGTGGATCTTCAAAAGTCGAGAGTCAAATATTGTCCAAATTTTGCCAAATTTAAGTGCTCTTTATTTTGTATCATATTGTCGATTTAGAGTTGTCTGAAAAATTAAGAACACATTTAAGAACATTTTAGGCTGAAAATTGCTAAAAAAATAAGCACATCCAGGCTCAGCCAAATTTTAGGTGTTCTAATAAAAAAAAAAACGTGTAATACTAATATTGTTCAATTATTATATTATTATCATTGTATATTATACATTGTTGTTTTTGTATATTCACAGGTTTCCAATCTCCTCTTTGGAATTGATAACGGATCTTAAAATTTTTCACAGCTTCTTGTATCCCTTTCTTGAAAGACCAGATATATTAAAACACCATCCCCCACATTAAAAGGTAAAAACTTGGCACTTTATTATCATAAAACATATATTATTTTTTCACTGAAAGTTTCATAACCTGATTTTATTCAGATCTCCTCTCACAAATCTTACCACATTTAAGTACTCCCTTAATACAATATACATTGTGTTTTTGAACTTTTTCGGTTCTGTTTACCGAATGGAAAACATTAGTGTAACACCTTGAGCTTCTTACCCACGCCTTCCACCTTTCCTTTTGATAGTAGGAAAAAACAAACTCATTTTTTTTCAGTTATGACCTGAGCCCGTGGGTAGCGTTGCGAGACCGACTTTCGATCCTCGGAGTCTTAGCGGGACTTAAATGAATGAAATTAGTCAAATTTTGTGAATTGTACGATCCTTATTGAGGCTAATTTGACCAAATTTTTATTTTTAAAGGAGCAAAAAGTTGAATTTTCTTATTTTTCCAACCCTTGGCGGGACTAATCTTTCAGGTTGCAGAAAGGCATCCTTATTGTCTACACATACCCGTAACCTTTAATTGTCTTACCTCCCCCTCTGGTTTCTGACAATTGATAAATCTTAACGAGATTGTGAGGCTACAATTGACAGGAAATATGTATAAAGTGATAACATAATTCTCGTAGAAACATTTACTCTCGGGTACCTAATAGCCGCCCCCCCCGCTAATTAATTTTTCGAAAATTTTCCACCCAGGACATTCTTCTTCCAACCTCCCCTCCCCGCTTATTAATTGGGAGAATGTTTTTGAAAGCTCCCTCTTTTGTCCTAATTTTACTGTACCTTAAATGAAGAAATTTTGGCGGAAAGAAAATTTGGCGGATTTGACTGAAATCCGCCAAATTAAGTTCCCGCCAAAATTTCTTTTTCCGCCATCCGCCAAATTAAATTCCCGCCAAATTAAATTCCCGCCAAATTAAACATTTTGAAAATATGATCTCTTTTAAGGTGTTTTTGCTATTTTTTCGCTGTTTTGACGCCATCTTAAGGTTAAATTTTTAAGCGACCGCCAAATTTAGTTTTTTGGCCATCCGCCAAATTAAATTCCCGCCAAAATTTCTTCCTTTAAGGTAGTAGCCTCCTTTTCAAAAATTTTCCGCCCAGGACATTTTTATTCCAACCCTCCCCCACATATTAAGTTTTGAGATTTTTACAACCCCCCCCCCCCCGCGTATTTCAACCCACCCCCCGGCTATTAGGTACCCGAGAGTAGTTGCTTTATTTTCAAAATCTATCTATTCCATAAACAAAAACCAAAAATGTATATACATCATCACAAATGATTTTTAAATTTTGAAATATTATCATCGATGGAAATTTTTTTATTGAAAATTGTCTGGATTTTCTTTTGGTGGGTGGGGGGAGTTTTGGATTGCGATTCTTAGGGAAAATTTAAGTCACAAATAAATACATTATAACCCAGGCAAAAGGTTTTTAAATTTAACGGCCGATATAGCTTTATAGAAATTTTTTGTTGTGTCGGCTGACCTGGTTGACCAATTCAAATTATTTTCGATTTTTTTTTCTTCAAATATCCTATAGTTGCCATAATTATTCACCCTAAAAATTTGGATTAATTTCCTAATTACTATTTCAAAGTCTTCATAAAGGGAGAATTCGGCAGATTAGAATTCCTGATTATGATTAAAATTTTTTTGGGTTTGTAGATTATTTCGTTTAATTTTCTCAAACGAACACAATCTTTTAAATAAAATGAAGAAATTAGACCTGTTTTTCTTATCACGAGGATAGTAATAAAATAATTTAAAAATAAAAAAGGGATGAATCGATATGAATTTGATAAAAGGGACTAAACTTAACTTGAACTAAAGATCGGAAAAATATTGTCTCTGAAACACTCCTTAAAACGGCTAAACGCGGTCGCACATTTATGTTCAAACAGTGAAGTGGTTTTGGAACTTAAGAATAAATCAGTCTAAACTTTAATTGCTATAATTTGTTTGCCTGTTGATTGCTCTTTTTTGACTATGGAGATTTTAATTAAAAAATAATTTTCTCATGCTATATATCAACATTTTAAAATTTCGGAATTGGGAATTTGAATTTTTTATAAAGATTGTTTTTGATAGAGTCAAAGTGGGAAACCAAAATAATATTTGAAGTTGTCTCTCGTCTAACTTTCCTTTATTTCAAAACATTGGATCTATAACAACTTTTCTTAGTTCTTCACCATTCATTGATTTGCAAGAATATTACAATGTTGTACTTCGAATTATTTTCTTGGTTCATTTTTGCTTGCAAAGTGTTATCAACAAATGGAGGTGATCTTATACCTATTTTTTTATCTTTCTGATAAAACCAGATCTTTTGAACAGGAGAATTACTACACTACGCTACTACATTACTCCAAAATTCTTCTGAAGCCTTCGGGTGTTCTTAATTTTTTTGAGGTTTGACTCTAAAAATGTCCCTAATTTTACCATTTTAAGAGCGTTTTTGTGCAATTTTTAAAATAAATTTGGTCGTTTTAAATCTGCAAAACTTTAAAATGTTCTCTCTTGATATTTTTGCCGTCAGAGCTTTATGTCCTTGTTCTAGTTTGTTCCTAATCTTCTGACCCTAAGTGTGAATAATTTTCTGATTTTTCCAACCCTCACATGTACTTCCAGGGTAAAAAAGCGGCGCACAACCGTGCCCTTTGCTTACCTAGGTGCCCCCGGGGTGTTGAAACTAACACACTAGAACACTAAAACACTGACACATTTTCTTTTATATTCCAGATGACGGAGTCGCTTCAAGTTCTTTGACGAAGATTCTAAAAACATCATATGATAAAAGAGTCAAACCGTTTGGCAGAAGTAGGTATATTTTTGAGGAAAAACTAAAATTTATTTGAAAATAACTGTGGCGGAGAACTGTAGTCCTCATAGAATAATCAAACTTTTTATGCTTATCTCTAATGAGGCATGTGTAGCTTATTTCCTCTTACTTCGGTCGTGAAATTTGCACACTTTGAGACTTGTTTTCCCGTGTATTCCAGGCTTTATTTACGTTACTGATAAGACACCAGAAGAAATTATCTGACGCTATCAGTAAGCATCAAAAAGCCAATAATACGCGGGGAACGAACGTTGATATCGATCTTGTCTAAATTACAGGCTTCCACCAAATCACGTGTTCTCTCGAGTGACTTAGGGCAAGTCTCAAAAACCTAACAGTTTACCCTAAGTTTTCGCTACCAATAGAAGCCATTCAGATATCCACTTAGGGCTCTAAAGTACCTCTATATGTTGAAGTTTATGACTCAGGTTGTTACCTAATTAAATATCACCCCCAAAATCTATAATTAAAGAAATTGTAATCATGACGTAATACTTTGATCGAATAGCATACCGTCGCGAATCTAAAAATAGACATTGATTTTTTAGTTTGACTGAAATTCAACCCCATCACCCTTTGCGTTTATTACGCTTGCACGCAAATTACACTCAATTACAAAGAACAAGTAATAACTTTCACGACTTTTGAATTAAGAGGAAAAGGATTGTGCGATTGAATTTCGGTTCATTAAGATGCATCTTTGGTCCAAATTTGACAAAGATTCAACGTGTACTTAGAGAGTTTTTTTACGATTTATGACGTCATAATTTGATGACGTCATAATTCACACTTTCTTTGATGATTATTTTTTAGGTTAATATTTAATTACGTCACAACCGGGTCCTGAGACCTTAAGGTATAGGTTATCTAAAAATCCATAAGTGAATCGCGGATTCGGGATATTTCTGTTTCTAAAAAATCTAGACACGCCCTAACTGTGTTAATGAGCTAATTGATGTAGAAATCCTAGTTGATATCTGGTGTTATTTTTTCAAAGTCTTTTAATTCGGAATAAAATGAGCTAATTTAACTAAGCTTACTCTAAGCTTTAATTTATTTTTACATCTAAAAGATGGGACACTCGATTTGGAAGTTCAAATATCAGTGGTAGCAGTTGGTCCAATCAACGAAAAAGATTTTGTAAGTGATTTGTTTTTTCGTTTGTCAGTTTTTTCGTTTTTTCGTTTGATTTTGATAAAAGTGATGCGTATCGTGTATGAAATTCCGTCCGACAGTTACCCCTGTTTTTTGTCTTTGAGGGGTATTATCCAAATTAAAATGTAGGGCCCGTTGAACGGCGAATTTCGCCGGTCCAAGGCACCAAAAAAATTACAATTCGCCGTTTGAAAATTTCGGTTCGCCGCCTCAAGTACATATTTACGCTAATCAATACACTGCACTTGCTAAGAATTTGCCGGCCTAGAATCTAGAAATCGCTAGAGTTAATTTTTTTATTCGCCAGCCTACCAAAAACACAGTAAAACCCCTGAAAATGGTCGAACTTTGCTAAATTTTCCAAGATTCTGCTTGATTAGTGGAGAGCTATAGAGAATCTAAGTAGGAAAATTAAGAAGACAAGGGAAAAAACAGAAAACTTTTTTCCAGCAGAAGTCCCTTTTTCGAGAAGCTACCTAATCAAATCCATTTCATCCTCATCTCTATTAACAGACCCGATATAGTAGGGGGGGCAAACCCTTAGGATTCGTAGCACCTTTCGTGGGACTCAAATACATGTGATTTGTTCGAAAGTAGATAGGATTTTGAAACTTTTTTGAGAGGGGCCCGCGAATTAGGCCTGGAAAAAGTTTTTTTTTCCAAAATAACTGACGTTGTAGGCAAAACTAAAACTCTTAACCCCCAAAATGAGTAAAAAATTGACCATTTTTAAAAGTCGAATTCAACAGAAATGATTGTTATCATCCGATGGAGCATGAAATTCTGAGCAAAAAAAGTATACTACAACAAGTACAGGCTCTCAAAATCTTTTGAGTCTCAAATCCTTCAATCCTCCTGTTAAACTTTTCTGTTGCGTGGGGTCAAAACTCTTGTGTTTTACAACAACAAAATAATCAGCTAGAGAAACAGATACTTTTATAAGTCGCTTAGCGCTTTCCGAAATAAACATCGATTTTTCCATTTCTTTTTTAACGTATATGGTATTATACTTTAGGGTAAGCCATCTGGTCTACAAGCCTTTTTTTCGATCATCTCGTCTAACAACACGAAGAACAAACCTTACCTTAACCTTATATGGAAAAAACTTTTTTTCCGAAAGAAAATTTAGGATAAGGGTCACTTTTGATGAGAATATGAACAACAGTGGATAAAGTTAAATTTAGAGATCAACCAAATTATCGAATTGAAGTATAAACTTATTTTCTACATAACATTGACGTCTATGCCTGTCGGGAACGGATTTAAAAAACCTATCATTAAGGGAATCTTCGGTTCTTTTACTCTCTTGCGACCTTTTAATAGTAAGGTCACTTTCCCATTAGAGGAAAACATTTGGGGCAATTCACACGAAGTTCCTTCTTTCGAACCTCCTTCTTTCTAACGAGAATAGTTCTTTTCATAAATTACGTCAAGGTCAAGAGCAACGCTTACCTCGTTTTCCAAAATATTGTTACATGTTTTTTTTATAAGCATATGAAGGCTCAGATTTGCAGAATTCCTAAGCATAACATAAGCATATATGTCAGCCTGAAATCTTTTTCAAATTGTCATTTTTTATCTAGGTTAAGTAAAAAAAGACATTCCACGGTTTCCTAGATTCCATTGCTCCCGAAATCTGAACAGATTTTTACAAAATTTCTGAAATTTCACTAAAATCTTGGCTCGGAGTGAATCATAAGCATAAGTTATGCATACACGAGCCTGACCAAGGGGCAAGAAATATACTCTTTTATAAAAGTATCACTTGAAGACTGAATGGATTTAATCACCGTGGTAATGGTTTCAAAACGAGGCAGTCTTTGTATAAGCTGAAGAAGTTCAACATTGTTAGAGTAAACGGCCCCCTTTTTTTTCCTTTCCAGACCTTCAGATTGGATTATTACTTGCGACAATGGTGGGTGGATGAGCGGCTTGTCTTCCCTGAAAAAGGTACATTATTACAGTATACCCTCGCTCACTCGAACTTCTATTATTAAAACCTTCCTATAATCCGAGCATATTCCCAGTCCCCGTCAAAGAGAAACCCTCTTAAAATAGTACTTTCTTTAATTCGAAATTTATTTGTAATTGAAATTGTAATTGAATTCTCTCTGTAATTCGAGCAGATTTGATTTCCCGTTCGAGTTCGAATTAGCGAGAGTCAACTGTATTTTTTATTTAAGAAAAGGTACATTTGATGATGCTCTTTAATTCGAAGTTCTACTCTTCGGCACGTACTATTATTCGATATACATGTTATTTTATAAGCATAACGCTTATAAGCATAGGGTGAATCATAATCATGATTCATAAGCATGTAATATGCATAAGCTATGCTTGGATGCTTTGAAAACTTAAGCATACACGATAGCCTGACCAAGGGGCAGACACTTGCTTATAAAAAAAACATGTAGTATTGAAAGTTACCGTCGAATAGGAATATTCTCAAAAATAATGCTCTACCATTCGATACGTTCTGTTATTTCATGAAAATTTCCCTTGAAAATCGAATGCGAGAGCGTCAACTGTTATGTTTTTCATTAAAAATTTCAAACTTCAATTTCATTGTAAGTATATTCTATGGCCTAGTTTATAAAAAAAGGGAAAAAAAGAAACAAACAAACAACAGCCGAGTCTCGACCCACATTTTACCTTTCTAGAAAGTAGGCGTATAAAAGGTTTTTTCGAACTTTGACCTAATTTTGCAAGAGCCTTGTACAATGCAAGCTTTTAGGTTTCGGCATTTTAGCCTTTCGGACCTCTATACTTCATTATGTTTAAATTTCGATATGATAGTTTCACGATGTTAAAGTGGCGACCCTTGGCTTAAAATTCAAATTTAGCAGGCATTCTGCTACCCGGGAGGGGTGTCACTCATATGATCTGGCCTACGTCATGTGCTGCGCTTAAGGGTGGGGTTTTTCAGCATCCAAAAATGCACTGTAATAAGAGTACGATTTTGAAAAGCAGATTTTGCGCGGAACATACTGTCGTTTCGAAATCGAGTAGCCACCCCCCCCTGGGTTCTGCCAACCTTTTGAGTTATGAGCCTTTTCATAAACTACGTCACGAGCAACGCTTGCCTCGTTTTCAAAATATTGCTATGTTAATTGATTCCCTGATGAGTTCTTCAAACGTAGTTGGCTCTATTTAAAACATAGCACTTGGCGCCTCAAGGGATCTGATCACCTTGGTTATGGTTTCAAAAAGAGGCAGTCGATGTACTCAAATTATTTATGAAAAGGCCTATTTCTTCCTTCAGTAAGATTCATTTTTCAAGTTTATTAGTCTAGTATGCTAGCTAAAAAATCTGGCTCTAAGTCGTTTCTTTCATACAGGGTGTCCCGGTGTAACGAAAAATAAGTACTCCCTGGAAAAAAGTACTCCCGGAGTACATTTTTCCCAGGAAAAACATACTCCCCAGTACTTTTTTCCTAGGAAATTGATACCCCCTCTGGGAAATTTGTACCCCCAGTAAGGGAGTACTTATATTTCCTGCAGAATCTGAAAAAAAGAAGACTCTGCATTGCACTTTAATAACTATTATTCAAAATTTTATATACTCGACAAAAGTCATCAAGCCCCCTTCCTCTACCTTTACTAAAGATCTTTTGAATTCTGAAAATGATATATTTGATGCTTCCAACGGATTTAGTCTGGAGAATAGATAAAGAAAACGGGGTCACTTTTAAGATTTCGACCACGTGGTGCCAAGAAATGGCTAGTTTTAGGCATAAAGAAATCGACATTTGTGGTAATTTCCGATGACGCAATCTATCCATCGCAATTTATCCAATCGGATAGTCCTGACTTAATAGTATTCAAAATTGTGTGGTTTTCTAGAATTTGTCTCGATCTCTCGCCTTTTAGGTCGATAAAAACACCAAAAAACTGCTGAGTCAGCAAAAATTCTTGATAATTCACGATATTAAGATTAAAATATCTGCTGATCTAGTCATTAAAATTAAGGTATAATCTCAAAAAATGTAGTAAATAGCCGAACGTGCGAACCACACTGGGCTCAAATAAACTATCGTCCCCAGGCCCCGAAAATCAAAATTTTGAAAAAAAATGAACATACAAACACACCAAGGAACAAGTGTGCCAAATTTCAGCAAAATCCAACCATTTTCGACGTCTCCAGGCTGCCCCAAAGTTTTAGCCTCGTTTTGGCGAAAAACTCGTCCCTAGGCCCCAAAAATCAAAGTTTTCAAAAGATGAAATAAACACCCCCAGATATTCACCCAAGGATCAAGCGTGCAAAATTTCAGCCAAATCCGACCATTTTTGAAGTCTCCAGGCTACCCCAAAGATTTAGGACATACTACATTGTCAGATTGTAGCTCGACTGAAGTTGAGAACAGGGGGTACTTTTTTCCTGAGGAGGGTACGAATTTCCTAGGAAATAAGTACCCCTAGGAGTACCTATCTCCTAGGAAATTTGTACTGGGGAGTACTTATCTCCTGGGAAATAAGTACTGGGGAGTACTTTTTTCGGGGAGTACTTATTTCCTGTGACACCGGAAAAAAATCGTATGTCAGAAAATGACTACAAAAATGTTTCTACTTGTAGTACACGTTTTTTTTCTTCTTCAAGAAACACACTTTTAAGAAACATGAGGCTCAGAATGCCTAAAAACTAAGAAACATTTAAGAAACATGCTGAGGCTGAGAAGAGAAAATAACATTTTTTAATTCGGTTTTTCTTAAGAACCTTCCAATCCAGCCTTCCATGTGGCTGATTTTTTCAAAAAGTTTAGAAACATGTAAGAAACATTTAAGGCTCAAAAGGTCGATTTCTTAAGAAACATTGAGGCTGCTTGGTAAAACTAGTTTCTTAAAAAAAAACGTGTAGTGTTCTAAGATAGGACTTTTTTCCGGGACATCCTGTACTGTTGGCGGGAGAGTCAGATAACACCTACACACCCCTTCTCGTAACGCTCAGAAGTGACACAATCACAGTGTGAACTTTTTGTTGAAAAAATGCCCGTCTTTTCATTTCTAAAACATCCATATCTTTAGACGTGATATTTAGAATTCCCAAATTTCAGCGTCGAAATAATTGTTTTCTCGACATTTTTTAAGCTATCAAATTATGATCACAGAAAACTGTATGTTCGGTCTGCCCTGCTGACCCAAGCCGTTCCTGAAGACTTTGCAGAAAGATCGAATTCAGGAACTACGTGTCAAAGGTTTCCGACAGACTATCTAATTTTTTCTGTCAGGGAAGATAACGTTTGGAGGAAATCCAAAAGATTTGATTTGGTTACCGGATTTGTTTGTTCGGAATTCGAAAGAAGTCAAGATGCACCAATCGTTTCAACAATCCATTCGAACAACTATAAATCATGATGGTAACGTTTACATGAGCGCAAGGTAAGAGATGCGAGAGAACAGAACTCTAAAATAAAAATTGAAATACACATTTGTATGTTTTTTTATGGGAGCCACATCATTGAAAATTTTCGTAGCTCGGGTTATCATTTTGATACATATGGTATGATCTTTACAAAACAAAAGCTTGACAGGGAGGCCTCATGAGATACCGCTTATGAAAAAGAAAATTCAACTTTAGAAAGAAAATCTTTCATAGGTCTGTACTCACTCGATGTTTTTAACAAATCATTCCTTTGTTTCGAAAAGTTACATCAATTTGATATACTGATTCTGGTTAAATTGACTGAAACTGTCGACCTAGTATCGTCGTTGGTTTTACCAGATCAAAATTGAAATTCCATCCAAAACACAAATACAGTTTTTTGCCCCTTCAGTTCAGAAACTCTAAACTCTACAAATGATGCAATCTCTCCATAAAGTTGAACAATTTTTCGAACCTCCTTTATGAGCGTACGAAAGAGGGGACTATAATTAATTTTACATTTTATAAATTACAGTTAACTCACTCTAATTCGAATCTGATACTTGTGTCTCTCTGTAATTCGAACTAGAATATTGGCTCCCTCAGCTGGAGAAAATTTACATTTTTTTTTATAAGCATAACGCTTATAAGCATATGAAGGCTCAGATTTGCAAAATTCCTAACTATAACATAAGCATATATGTCAGCCTGGAATATTTTTCAAGTTGTCATTTTTATCGATTTAAAAAGGTTTGGTAGAGGTCAAGTAAAAAAATAGACTTTCCGTGGTTTCCTACATTCCACTGCTCCCAAAATTTCACTAAAACTTAGCTCAAGGTGAATCATAATCATGATTCATAAGCATGTAATAAGCATAAGCTATGCTTGGATGCTTGAGAACTTAAGCTTACACGATAGCCTGACCAAGGGGCAGACACTTGCTTATAAAAAAAAACATGTAACTTATTCTCTGTAAATCGAACTTTTCTTTAATTCGGATAATTTTTTTGCTCCCTTGAAGATCGAATTAGAGAGAGTCAGCTTTACACTTTTTTTACAATAGAATAAGTTCAATTTGTTCGTGTAACATGAATCTACAGAATTATCCGATGGATCACCAAACATGTGCCCTTTCTATGGAGAGCTGTAAGTCTTTTTTATTTCAATTCATATTTTCTTTTATAAGAACAAACTATATAAGAACATAAAGCTTCGATGGCCAAAATGTTTAGAACAAGTTAAGAACATTTTAAGACTTTGCGGACTCCAAAACACCCGATTTCTTAGGAAAATGGATAAAAATACTCACAAAATGATGAAAATAAGAACATTTTGAGGCTTTAAATTCAAAAAGTTAAGAACGGCTGAAGGCGTCAAAAATTTTGGTTGATCTTATATAAAAAAACGTTTATCCAAGGTTGTGTACAAGTTAAATTTTTTTCTTGAATCTTCTACAGACGCATACCAAGGTAACGAGTTGAACATTTCTTGGCACCAAGCACCCATTGAATATAAACCAGAAAACATTCAAGTTGAAGGCTACAAATTGACCAGCATTGATGCTTCCTCTGATGTGACAAATTATATGACTGGTGGTAAGGATGTTGTTTTTGCAACCTCGTCCCCGTGTATCCCAGGCTTTATTTACGTTATTTGATTGACGCCAGAGAATTATCTAGCGCTATCAGTTAGCATCAAAAAGCTGATAATGCACAGGGAACGAGGTTGAGGCTTTCGTACTTTTTTACTTGGGTAAATCGTAAATTAATGCGTGTCCAAATTTTCGTTAATTCTTCGGACCCATCGTCACCCCTCCTAGCATAATAAATTATACCTTTAAAGAAGCGCATTACTATGTAGAACATGAAAATCGGTGTTACTTAAATTTAGGTTTTGCCAATTTTGCGAAAAACCGCAAAAACCAAAAAATGCTGACGTCAGCAAAACTTGTTTTTTAAATAACTCCAGTTTGGCTAATGGTATAAACATGAAATTTGGACCAAAGTTGCATATCAGTAATAAAAACATTTTTGCATAATCATTTTTTTCAAATTTTGCTGACGTCAGCAGAAATCAGCAAAATACGAAAATTTGCAATAAAGTGCAGACATCAGCAAAATTTCAAAAAAATCTTTTTTCATAATGATCCTTTTAATAATGTGCAGCTTTGGTCCAAATTTCATGTTCATACCATTAGGCAAACTGGAGTTATTTAAAAAACAAGTTTTGCTGACGTTAGCATTTTTTGGTTTTTGCGGTTTTTCGCAAAATTGGCAAAGCCTAAATTTAAGTAACACCGATTTTCATGTTCTACATCGTAATGCGCTTCTTTAAAGGTATAATTTATTATGCTAGGAGGGGTGACGATGGGTCCGAAGAATTAACGAAAATTTGGACACGCATTAATTTACCCGAGTACTTTTAAATTGAAGGCCCCAATTTCTAGAGACAGTGATTCGATTGTTTTCACGGGGTCCACGGCCAGTCGGCTCGGCTATCTTCGAACTGAACGGAAGCGAAGCGGGGCTCGAACCGGGAATTCCTGGTTTTAGACGCTGACGTCTTGACTACTCGGCCGTTACTCCTTAAAATGCAACACCGGCGTGTTTGATTGTTCGGGGAACTTTTGGATTGTAAGTGCGATATCTCTTCAACAAACAAACAACAAACCAAAGCTCTGGGAGTACTAGGGTTGGAGAACTTTGGGAATGTGTGGACGTGGCTTAAGGGAAACGACCTTTAAAGTGACAAAATCAGCAAAAAAATGACCCTGACAGAAAATTTTTGAAAGCTGTCTAACTTTGGAGAGATTTCTTACTTACTTTCGTACTCTCAATGAGATCAAAAAGTAAGTAAGTCTGCGACCGCAGTCGGAGGCGACCCGAAGGCTCCTCTTTCGATAGCTATCTACCCGAAAGTAGGGGAGGGCGCCACTCTTTCTCCTTGGATTTCTCCACTTACCCTTGATCCTTCTCTTAGTTGCTGAGCATCAAGCAGAGAGGCATCAAGTACCATTTTGGAAATCTTTGGTATGACCCGGCTGGGGGTTGAACCCACAACCTTGCGAACCGTAGCCGGATGCTCTACCACTGCACTACGGTCGCTAAGAGATCAAAAAAGGAAAACCCCGACCTTGTGAAAAACTATTTTTTACTTTGTGCTGTTTTTTGTAATACTTTGAGAGGCTTTGAGAAGGTTAAAAACGACCTTTACCGTCTGCACATACCCAGCACCTATCTTTGTATAAACACCGGACAAAGTATTTCAAAGACTGACTGATTTCTTTTATTGCTTCTCATTCAGAGTTCTTCCAACTACTCCACATATACTTACACGTGGAACGAACTGTCTCTTACTACATCTTTCGTTCGTACGTTCCAAGTTCATTTCTGGTGATTATGACTTGGGGTACGTTCTGGTTACCTGTCAACACTTATCCTGCTCGAGTTGGTATCATCGTTACGAATTTCTTGGCAAGTGCTTTCATCTTACAAGGTAAATTCAAGTGTTGAACTATTCTGTTGGCGTTGATAAATTTGGGAAGGTTTTTGCTCTAAAATGATACTCTTTCGCATATTAATGACAAACAGAATTTCTATAATTCCTGCCAAACACTTCAAATTTCGGCTATTGAAAACATTACTTTAAAAAAGCTGTTCAAGTCACCTTCAAGAAATTATAACACATAACACTTTTGAATGTTTCTAAATATTTGTACCTACAATCCTGGCCATAATATTTGAGACAAAAGGGAAATTCCCACGAAATCTTATAACCACAAGTATTTTGGAAGCGCTCTAAATTAGGTTAGACGAATAGATTTTAACTCTGAGTTTTAAATCGTTTGTCTCTTATATTTCAAAGTTTTAACTTATTATTTTATCACTTGTGCGAATACAATGGAGTCTCTTTAACTTGAACAAATCTTATTGTCCCCACAGTTAGCAATACCTTATACCGTAAGTTGGTCTAGTATCGACATCTCTCGTCTAATTCCGACACCCTTCTTTAGAGACAGGAATAATATGAGAGTTTGAGTCACTGATGGAAAAAGGATTATTCCTCTGTGACCACTAAGCCAAGAAAAACAGTTTCAACCTTTCTATCAATTTCAGCTGATAAAAAGGGTGTCGGAATTAGATAAGGGATGTCGACATTAGACCAAGTTACGGTAACCCTTACTCCATAACTCGAAATTTCCTCAACTCGAACAAATGTGTGTCTTTCCCGTACGTGTTTTAGTTATGCAGACTCCATTGCACGATGGAATCATAAATTTTCTTTTACGTTTAGGACCAAGTGTGAGTTACTAAATTTCCACAGACAATAGAAATACTTTCACTTTTAGGAGCAAGTGCGATGTATACGAAGGTTCCGTACACGACAGCAATCGAGGTTTATCTGCTGGTCAATATCACTTTCATTTTGACCGTCATGCTGGAATACATCGCTGCCATTCAAACACCCAATTTGTCAAAGGTATTATATTTCAATTTGTAAGTTTTTGTCAAAAAAAAAAATGAGTACGATCTTGGCAAACAAGCAAAATAAACGGAATTTTCTTCCTCTTTGTACTGGTACTGGTCAACCTCGTTCCCTGCGCATTATCAGCTTTTTTATGCTTACTGATGGCGCTAGATAATATTCTCTGGCGTCAATCAGTAACGTAAATAAAGCCTGGGATACACGGGGACGAGGTTGAGTACTGGTTTTAGTCTATAATTATCGGATTTGGTTGAAAATTTGAAAATATAATAAAAAGGTGTTATTTTTCACTAAATGTTCTTTTTGTTAAGGCCAGGGCAAACCAGTCCAACATTTCATCCAACATGATTTTCAAATATTGGATGAAATGTTTGATGGAAAAACTTGCGTTGGATGAAGCAAAAATCAAGGCCGATCCAACATTTCATCCGACATGACTTGGAAAAAAATGAAAATTCAAAAAAATAAAGAAAAAAGTACCACCAAACCAATCCAACACGAAAAATTACACAATTCAACGAGAGAGTTTCTTTGATCTCGCCGCAAATGTTTATCTGGTACTCGATGTAGAAATTTTCTTCCGACACGCTAAAGCTCTGAAGGTTGGGAAAATTTTAACATCTGGAACCTTTGGGTTACCATTTTTCATTTTTCTGTAAGGTTTCTCAGGCAGCAGAGATTTTCATGCTAAATTCAATCGGGTGCAACCGATAGTCAATCAAAAAGTATAAGGACAGCTAGACACGACTGTGATGCGGTACATCAAACGATGACTACTATAGGTCTCCGATGGTATATTGGTCCGCTCCTTTAGAGCTTTAGCGTGGGCGGCTGCGAATACGCCATTGGAATATCAGATAACGCAAATGTTGGATGAAATGTTTGATGGCGATCAAACTTCATCCAATACCGTCCAACACGATTTTTTTCTTCTTTTTTTAAATTTTCGTTTTTTTCCAAAAATTTGATTTAACTAAATTTCAGAATGTGTATCTCACAAAAACTTTTCCAATTTTTCGTCTGCTTTTAGTCATTTTTGTTCAAATGGGAATTTGGTATTTTCGTTCTGACAGGGTTCCAAATTTACCAAACATTGAAATCTGACAAGGTCGACTTTTTGCACATCCCCGTCGGCCGTCAAGGTCCAGGGATTGAATTAACGTATCGCATTTCGTCATTTGCGATGTGATTGTGAAATGTACGACGCAAAAATTCAAAGTTGAATAGTTGAAACAAGCATTTTATTTTGAATCTTCAAGCAAATACATAACTCTAACTGTTACTTTGCCCACAAATTATTCTTTAGAGTAAAAAATACATCGTATACATTAAAGGCGGGAATTTAATATGGCGGACGGCCGAAAAAATCAAATTTGGCGGTTGTAGGATATTTAGGGATCATTATTGACCCTAAATTTCCTACAACCGCCAAATTTAATTTTTATGTTGAAAACCAAATTCTAGATTATCTAGGTCAAAATTTGGCAAAAAAATTTCTTCCTTTAAAATGTATTCATAAGAACGTATCCTGAAAGCTGAAAAAATTTTGCGCACTGTCGCGTGTTTCTTTAGCTCATTTCGATCCCTTAGGCCAGTGCTCATTTAAGGTACTTGTAGGTTTTTTTTAAGAACTTCCGAAATGTGTTATTTCTGGGGCCTTCGGACAAGTTTTCTTAAAAACGAAAATGAACTTATCCTTCAGATTTTTAAAGGCTCGAGACGCAACATTCAAAATATCGAATTGAATGACACAGAAGAAAATGGTTCGACTCTTCTTAATACAAAAGAAACTGATTACAAATCTGGACAAAATGATGTACAGAAAGACGCGAAATCTGGACACCCTTTAGACCGACTTAGTCGTTATGTTTTTCCTTCTATGTATGTAGTATTTTTAATATGCTATTTCATTTCTTATAGTAATTTGTAAAATAGTTTATTTCGAGAAGATAAATATTTAACCAAAAATGTCCGATATGTAGAACTGTACCCTGTTATCTTACTTTGATGATGCCGCTGGAAATATATTTATAAAAAATTACACTTTAATTTCCATATAACATAGCTTTACTGAAACGTTTATTTTGAATTGTTCAGGATAAAATTTTAAAATATCAAATTTAATTCCATCATTAAATAATTTGACATTATATTTTAAAAATGAATTGATTCTAATTTTTACTATATCCAGCTACAATTGCCTAGCATTTTAAATTATAACAATAACAAAAATAATAAAAAATTACCGTCTAAATAAAAATAATGAAAGTTTATTATTAAGGCCTAACACTAAAATAAAATATGGATGGTTCAAAGAAATGAGGACTTATGCAAAGATTAAGTCGAAGATAGATGTTTGTGCTACAAGAAGGAAAGATTTCCTAAGTTTATATTACAATAATTAGTAAAAGAGAAAATTTTATGTGCTTATAACTTCAAAATTAGAAAATGTCATTTTACCATTGGTCTCGTGCTTTTTTAAAGGCACCTGGAATTATTGTCACCATATCAATTCCATAATTTACACACCATTCTAATACTTTTCTACGTATCTAACCGATCCAAAAACGTCTGTTATGAAAGATCAGCTTTTTGTAGATTGCATGTAGAGGAAACATCCAATAGCAACCCCTACTACCATTACGGAAACCATTAGCAACCAATTCGATGAAGTACTGAAAATGAAACGGATGATTTTTGGATTCACTGGACAGTTTTTTAACTTGGTTGACTGTTTTTAGTGCATATGTCAATAAATTTCTGAACGTTTGGCGAATACAATAAAACAAGGGGTGAATACAGAAGCATGTGTTTTCACGATAAGGTACATCCACTGTTAAAAAAGGAGAAATATATCTTTTTAAACTTGTTCGAACTTTCAATTTGTTACATTGATTAGTAGATTTTATTCAAATTTCTCTCGAATACAGCGTGCCCCAAAAAAGTAGAAATATTTTTATATTAAGTAAAAAACTCATTATCTAGCTTAAAATAATTGAAATAAGACTAAAATTTTCTTGTCAATGAATATCAAGTCCCAAGATGAAATATCAAGTATACAAGTCATAAAATTACACATAAACCATGAGGATTTTAATTTATATAAAAACTTGTCAACTTTTTTGGGACACACTGTATGCAGGGCATCAAAATAATTATCATTATTGTGAATTGTGTAAAATTGTACAGTAAATTAATTGTAAGCTCTTAATTGTGGTTAGAAATTAAAACTAAATGTTGGATACCTTCCCTCGCTGTCTGATGTTGTGACCTAAAAAAATGAAGAAATCAGCGGATTCGTAATTTCAAAAAATCTCACAAATATATACTGCTTTATTTATAACTACCATGGTATTTTAATGGGATAATCTTTCACGGAGACTTAATTTTGCAAATTTCACTGTTGGGAGACAATATTTTCACAATCCTGTGCCTTTTACTGCCCAGCCAAACCTTGCATGTTAGTTGTTGAAATACATACGCATTATTAGCGTTTCTTTGATGCCAAACATTTAAAAAGTATACAGTTAGGCGAAAATAGAAAGATGTAGTGTTCCCAGGATGCAGGTGAAGGAAAAAAGCTCTCATGCAACCGGCCGGAAAAAAACTTTTTGTTGCTATTTTTAATCACTTAAGATCATTGAAATAGAACTTTAAAGATAACTTTTATGTACAAACAGTAAGAAGTAAGCCCTGAATACTAATGTATCAACTACTAAGGAACTTGATTTACAAGCGGGAATATCTAGCTAAACAATGTTTGATAGTTTGAACGGTCAACTCGATTTTCTTTATGATGAACCCATAGTCTGCGGCCGGGTCAGAAGATTTATATTTTTCACCCGGCCGGTTTCCGGAAACACTACATTTTTTTATTTTTGCCTTACTTTGACGTTTTTTTAAGTTTTGTTTAATAATATTTTGTGGATAGGGACTTTCTTAATTTCCATTCCGCAAAATCTGAAATTTTATCCCATAAAAAGTTAAATCTGAAGAGATCTCTACAGCAGAATCTTAAAGTTGTTTTGAGCTTTTCACTGTAAAGTATTTTCAGAATAAAGATTTTCACCTGAGTCTTTTTAGGTGTAGCTTCTTTTACAACATCATCCTATAAAAATAAAAAGTTGTAAGGATATCATATACTGTATACCATAAACTTGAATCCTATTGGTGAAAAACCTAAAATTAGTTTTAAAAGTGGCTCTGAAACGAATAGACCTTTTTTTAAATATCCAAGACATTCCCACCTCATGCAAATCACCAATGTAATGATCATCTAACAAACTTCTAGCATCGGTAGAATGACCCACATCTTCAAATTGTTCAGTGCCATCCTGACCTATATAGTATAAAAGCATTAAAATATATTCAAAAACTTTTTGCCAAAAATGGCAAGCTTACAATATATTTTACGCTGAATCTGATTTCGAAGAATTTGTTTGTATTTATTTTCACAAAGGTAAAATTTCTGCTCTTTCAGCTTTTTTTTGTTTTTTAATGTTATCAAATAAATAAGAGCATGAGTCTGCTAATGTCACCCATTTTCGGTTTTGTCAACTTTTCAACTTTAAGGCCCCAGTGAAAAATCTAGGTGCATGTAATAATGATACAAGCTGATGTTTTTTATCAGTCTTGATACTGGCAAGCTTAAATAGTCATTTTTTTCACTTTACAAAGTACGCAATTTTTTCAGGACAGCTTTTTACATCAAAATGTGAACGGAAAATAAGGTTTTTAGCAAATTGTCTAAATTCATTAGTTAATAATCTAGGCCAATCATCTCTGATCATACTTGATTTTTGTTTTTATTACAGCCAATGGATATAAAAACAAAATCTACAAAAAGATTTTTCAAAATGAAGTTTTTCCCAGAATAAATGCAAAAAGTTGCGGACATAAATTTTTCCGTTCACAAAGTTATGTCCGCACACATTTGATTTTCTAGAGAAGTGAAAGTGTTAATATCTATAGTTATTTGATTTTTAACCCTTCCCATCCATTAGAGAACCAAACCAAGTAACACTAAAATACCAGTTGTCCTTCATTGAAAAATAATCCATTTTGAAGTGAACAGGGTATGATTTCCGTTCACAATTTTGAGTTATGTCCGCACATTATTTTATCCTTTAAATTTTCAAAGGAGTTATCCTTACTCAGCGGAATCATTTTTCTATATCAAGGGTCATATTTGGGGTCATTTTATACAAATTTGAAGTCTCAAAGGCTATTTGTTGGGAGACGGTGAAACAAAACAGTTTCTCCAAAAATTAGTTATGTCCGCAACAAAAAGTTATGTCCGCAACAATTCATGAAGTTTTTTCAGCCCCCAAACATCATTTTTAGGTTATTTTGACAAATTATTGCATTTGAGGTCATTTTAAGTTGGAAAAAAACAGAAAAAAGTCTGATAATTATCCATTGGCAAGATTTCAGTTTTTCCACCTCATATCATATGTATTTCATGTTGCGGACATAACTATTTCATCTAAAAATGTTGCTGATAAAGTGTTTTTGCAAGCTGGCATGATGTTTTATCATATGGAAGTAGTGCTTAGGCTATTAGAAATAGAAAACAAATACTCTGATGCCAAGTTGAGGTCCAAAATGAAAATTTTAACAGAAAAATAACCTTTTTATTTCTTTGAAAATGATGGTTCTGAGCCTACGAGCTTGAATAAAGGATAAATCATGCATTAATTTGCATGTTAAATTCATTTTGTAGTGTTCACACAACATAACCTACTACACATTCACTTACAGACTGGTTAGAATTGCTCCAATAGTTCAAAACAGAGTCATATTCTGTAGCAAATTGTATGTTGCGGACATAACTATTTAAAGTATTTATCAGATTTTTAACCCTCTTAAAGCAGTTATGCTAACACATTGGCAATACGGTAAAGAGTTACATTTGTAAAAACCATGCATTTCCTTGCTTTTTTTCAATTTTTTTGTGTCCTCTAGGGTCGTTCTTCTATTAGAAATATGAGAAAGCTCTAATATCATTAATAAGTCTTCTTTTGTTCTTTTCGAAGAAAAACATGTAATAACTGACATTAAACCAAACCAAATCTTTTGGTTTTATATTGATTTAGTCTCTATAATATTCCTTAAATTTTGGCAATAGAAAAAGACACTCCAAAATTTTAAATAAATGATGTATAATGTCCTATGGTTCTACCCTGGAAGAAAAAAAGTTATGTCCGCAACACAGCATTATTATACATTTAATCCTTTCTATCGAAAAAGTTGAGTGACTCTCAAGGAAAAATCATATTTAATGATTATGAAGATGTACAACAGTTGATGTCAAGCTCGAATCTTAACTTTTAAGAAAAGATTTTAACAAAAGATTTTATATGATTGGATTCTCTTTTACAAATGAATCTTCAATTTTCAGGAAATCATAGTTACAAAGATCTTTCAAGACAACAAATTTCAATGATTAAGTTTTGGTTCAAGTACAGCAAAGTATTAAAAGCCAAATATAAACTCAATTTAATGTTTATTGCTTATTTTAAACCAAATTTAACAAAAAGTTATGTCCGCAACCAACAAGGTTTCATTTTCTAATTTTTTATTGAATAACTGAATTATAGAAAACTTTTGGTTTTTTGGAAGGCTTATGATGAGTCCTTCAAATCTAGAATAAAATTACCTGACCATAGCCAGTTTTCTTTTCATGAAGTCAAACTTTATGGGAATATTTTTTAGTATTTTCGATTTTCTTTTGAAAAAAGTGTCATAATTTGAAAAATATGCTATACTGGACGGTAAAAATTGCTTTCCAATGCAGCTTAATATATTAGCCATGAACTGAAATCTAAGACAAGCATTAGATTATGCATATTTTATCTCAAATGAAGTGTAAACTACAAAGAGTTTTTTGCCAAATTTGTCTGATTATAACTACTCTAGGTCAAATTTCTGGACCAAACTAGTTTGATTAAGCCCTGATACTTATGTTTTCTGAAAATTGAGGTCATTAATAAAAAAATTATCCAGGAATAAAACTGAAATTCAAAACTTTATTTTTTCCAAAATTTTTCACCTTTTTGGGTGACATTACCAGACTCGTGCTCATAATTTTATTTGAGTGATACTGAGCTTTATCTTTGACCTACCTGCTAACTCTAACAAAACTTCTTCTCCTCCTGGATGCTAGAAGATAAAAAAAACTTATTTTAGTTACGCCTCGATAATTATTTTTCTTTTCCAGTGGTGGTCGGAATATCCGATGAAAATCGATGTACTTTTGCAAAATGCATTGGAAATTCCACTCTTTTTGCCTTTTTAAATTCAATTGCCTTGGAAATTCATACATTTTCTTCTCTCCCCTTAGAATTTTCGAATTTTGGTGAAAACTTTTGCCCTCGGAAATCCTGTGCTGTGTCGTCTGCCCCCTGCTACAGACAAATTCTGGAATAATGGCCCAATATGAATAGTCATGGGATTTGCTTTACCCAGAATGACGGCGAATCTCCCATTAAACACAAGTTTTACACTATAGTTGAAGGTTTCAATTATTGTTAAGCCATTATAAGGAGTAAAATTAAGATGGAAATATACCTCTTCAAGGAATTTAGTTACATCGTAAACTTTGTTGTGAATGACCATCCAAGTTGACCGCCCATCATTATGTTTTGCAACTTCTTCAAGTTTGTATGTTTTGGCCATTTTCTCTTGTGATGTTTAGTGTATCAGCTTCTTAAAATTTTTCTTATCAGTGGCTATCGGTTTAGGTTTGGAAAAACTTTAAAAAGTGTTCCTTCCTTCAAAAGCATCAAGAGCAGAAGAGTCCAAAATGCAAGATCGTGCAGAGTCAGCTTCTTTTTTTGATGTTTACTACGTGCGATGCTCGGAACCTTGAGGTTTGTTGGTCTCCGTGGTCTTTGGGAGGGGAAGCCACACAGCACGGAGAATGTAACATACTCAAATTTCAGGGGGTAAATATACTTAATTTCATGAAGCATAATTACAACTGCTCCTGATTATTTTCCCAAAATCTTTATTCTATGCAAAATTTGCGCTCATTTTGATCTAAGAGAAAATCATTTGCTTCAATTGAGAGATTATACATTAGATATCACTTTACAAAGTTGTTTACAAAGCTCCCCTCTTTGAAATTGACTTTTCCGAGAAGTTCCATTTCTTCCAAAACCAAGATGGCGTCGTATCGCGAGCGTGCAACAGAACTTTCATAACGTTTTTCAGAGTCTCAAACATTGTTATTTATATTATTTGGACACATCTTCTCATCGATGGATCTGCACAAAGAAATACTTTCGAATTAATGAAGCTCTGAGCTTCAAAGGCAAACATGGTGGACAATTTTTCACAACAAAATTCTAGGAAAGAACATAATAAACAAAATCTTGAAGATGGTCTTGAATCACAGCAGTGCAAGGTATAAATAAAACAAATGACACCTTTCCCTTTCTAGTTATAACCATAGTCAGATAGATAATCAGTTAGTCAGAGATGAGTTTGAATGAAGATATGGATAGTTAATAATAAATACAGTTAGGAACATTGGCCACAGTAAAAAAGATCATAACAACACTCATTAAAAAATGGCGTTCGTGTCTATTCACTTTTTTTTAGCCTAGAGAATGTAGCAAACATAGTAAATAAAAGCACACTGTGCTTTTAATTGGCTGAAAAAATTTTTTGCGTCGGAAAAACTTTTTCAAACTTTCAGCAAGCAAACCAGACCCCCGCGCTCGATAGGATCGATCATCGGAATGGCTCGATGACGGATCGATATGTGATCGATGGATTACTTATCGATCCGGATAGGAGATCGATAGAGGATCGATACTCAAGATTTTTTTAAGCTTATGATTAGTTATCGATCTATCATCGATCTATCATCGATCTTTATATCGACCCTATCGACTCTTTCTAAAAATCGAGCTCTAATATTAATCGATCTTTCTCGCTATCGATTACCTATCGACACCTATCGATTACCTATCGACACCTCTATCGATCCAATCAAAATATCGACCGTTTTTTATATTGATTAATAGACCTTTTCGCCTTTGCGTCCGCCATATTGAATTGTATGCAAAAATTATGGTTGCCGAATTGCCGTGGTTGGATTTAGTTGGAATGTATGCAAAACATATGCAAGTTTACACAAAGATTAAAAAGACAACAAAGCATCTTATAAATAAATATTATAATCATTAGAACAATAAAAGATGGAATTTCTTAATCCAAAAGGAAATATTTACAGAACAACAAAAGCCTTTTAGGAATTTGTTCTTAAAGACATTGCATATTCTGTTTTCATGCCATTAAGAAATTCCACGAAGACGGAGTACACACATCAAACTTTCAAAACACGCAAACTGAAAGCAGTAATTATGACGTCACACTTTATCAATGTTTTGATTTGATCATTTGGCGGCTCTATTCCCAGGAGAATAATTTGCCGTCAGCCGAATAAGGATTGTTTTTTACCTTCGCGGGTGATTTTTCAGTTTGAGATTCTGTCTAATGTTATGGTCTTTTGAAGTGCTTGTTCTAAGAGATGAGCGAATATAATTGTTTCTAGTTTTCAAGAGAAGCAAATTTAATCTTTCTTCTACAAGATTACACTTTAATATAATGCCAATTATGCATGTAAGTTTTTATTTAATACTTTCTTTTTGCATATGTTTTGCATACTTTCTAAGGGAATTTCACCACGGCAATTCGGCAACCATAATTTTTGCATACAATTCAATATGGCGGACGCAAAGGCGAAAAGGTCTATCGATCCATATCGATCTAATGGCGTCAAACCGGATTTACTTATCGGTACTTATCTGGCACCCGATGTAGAAATTTTCTTTCCCACGCTAAGAAGAAAGCTCTGGGAAAAGGTCGGGGAAACTTTCAACATCTGCTGGAAGGTTTAGATTACGGAATTTCGCCTGAGCCCTAGCTCCGAACTTAAAAAAGCGGAGGGGGCCGGCTTAAAAATGGCCGATATGGTACTCTCGGGTACCTAATATAATAAGCGCCCCCCCAACCTCGTCCCCATGACGATTTGCTTTTTATATAGGATGTAGCAAATCGCCCTGGCAAACAACATTAGTATTCCCTTTGATCTATTGTTATTCGCCGACACGGTAAATTATGACAGAGTCAGCATTTTTTTCTTGTGGGCGTCTATATGTAAATCGATGTGAAGTGCTGACTGTCTGCCTGCTAAAAAACAAAACAGTTTTCGAACTTTCAGTCAATATGTAATGAAATGTCAAAAATGTTATCTTGTTATTTTTGTACTAAAGACTGGGTAGGTCTTTTTCTTTATAATGTTTGATGTGGAAAAGCTTCCTGTTGACTATACAATTTTATTGTGTATCCACTATACAATTTTATTGTTTATCCCCTGCCCAGCATTTTCATTAAAATTGCAACTGAATTTTTGGTTGTTGTGTTGGTGTGGGACTGTACTTTTGTAAGGACATAATCCAACATGTTTGTTTTAAAATAATAAAGGGGGTTTGAAAATTTTGGCCAATCTGATATATACAAATATGGTCAGTCTGTAAAGAATAAATGTGATTTATGGTAAAAGTGTAGTTGGGTGAATTGCAGAAAAATAGTACAATGTCCTGTCCGCATCAGGCACTCATAGCTAGTACATGTAAAGTCAAGAAAATGATACTGCTGCTAAAAGCATGTGGTTCCCTATAGTTCATTGGCTTGATACAGCTAGAACATTAAAGTTGTCTCAAAAAAAGAGAAATTAAGACTTTTTGTGCCGTTGCGGACGGGACAAATTTTTGGACCGTATTAGTTTTTACCAGTTAAAAAATTAAAAATAGATTATTTAAAGGCTGACGTCAGCGAATCTCAATCCTTTTTTGCCAGGGCGATTCGAAACGACCATCAAAGTTATAAAAAAGTGAGAATCGGGCCCTGGGAACGAGGTTGCGCCCCCCCCTTAGAGCCTGAAAAATTTAATAAGCTTATTCGAGGATTTACGGGCTCGATGTATGATCGATACATGATCGATACATGATAGATGCATAATCGATTTATAATCGATGCATAATTGATTTATAATCGATGCATAATCGATTTATAATCGATGCATAATCGATGCATAATCGATTTATAATCGATGCATAATCGATTTATAATCGATGCATAATCGATTTATAATCGATGTATAATCGATTTATAATCGATTTATAATCGATTTATAATCGATGCATAATCGATTTATAATCGATGACGAATCGATTAACGATCGATGACGAATCGATTAATGATCGATGACGAATCGATATACTCGATTGAAATACTAGCTCGATAATGGATCAACGAAGGATCGATACTCAAGACTTTTTAATGGCTGAATCTTCCATCGATCTCCTATCCGGATCGATAAGTAATCCATCGATCACATATCGATCCGTCATCGAGCCGTTCCGATGATCGATCCTATCGAGCGCGGGGGTCTGGAGCAAATGATTGACCAATAGACCATTCTCAACTTCAGTTGAGCTACAATCTGACAATGTCTGTCTGTGTGTGTGTGTGTGTGTCTGTCTGTCTGTCACAAAAACTTTAGGGCAGCCTGTAGACTTCAAAAATGCTTGGATTTGGCTGAAATTTTGCACACTTGTTCCTTGGGTGAATATCTGGGGGTGTTTTTTTCTTTTTTTGAAAATTTTGATTTTTGGGGCCTGGGGACGAGTTTTTCGCCAAAACGAGGCTAAAACTTTGGGGCAGGCTGGAGACTTCAAAAATGGTCCGATTGGGCTGAAATTTGGCACACTTGTTCCTTGGGTGAATATCTGGGGGTGTTTTTTTCATTTTTCAAAATTTTTGATTTTTGGGGCCAGGGGACGAGTTTTCGCCAAAACGAGGCTAAAACTTTGGGGCAGCCTGGAGACTTCAAAAATTGTTCGATTTGGCTGAAATTTTGCACACTAGTTCCTTGGGTGAATATCTGGGGGTGTTTTTTTCATTTTTCAAAATTTTTGATTTTTGGGGTCTGGGGACGAGTTTTTCGCCAAAACGAGGCTAAAATTTTGGGGCAGCCTGGAGACTTCAAAAATTGTTCGATCTGGCTGAAATTTTGCACACTTGTTCCTTGGGTGAATATCTGGGGGTGTTTTTTTCATTTTTCAAAAATTTTGATTTTTGGGGCCTGGGGACGAGTTTTTCGCCAAAACGAGGCTAAAATTTTGGGGCAGCCTGGAGATTTCAAAAATTGTTCGATCTGGCTGAAATTTTGCACACTTGTTCCTTGGGTGAATATCTGGGGGTGTTTTTTTCATTTTTCAAAAATTTTGATTTTTGGGGCCTGGGGACGAGTTTTTCGCCAAAACGAGGCTAAAATTTTGGGGCAGCCTGGAGATTTCAAAAATTGTTCGATCTGGCTGAAATTTTGCACACTTGTTCCTTGGGTGAATATCTGGGGGTGCTTTTTGCATTTTTCAAAAATTTAGATTTTTGGGGCCTGGGGACGAGTTTTTTACCAAAACGAGGCTAAAGCTTTGAAGCAGCCTACAGCCCTCCAAAATGGTCGGATTTGGTTGAAATTTGGCACACTTGTTCATTGGGTAAATATCTGGTGGTCTACAATTGGGCCTATGAATAATTTGAAGCCACTGAAGTTGAGCCCAGTGCGTTGCGCACGTTCGACTATTTTTTAAAGAGGCAGCCATGTTGAATAATTATGTACTCCGGCATAAAAAAAATGATACAGCCATGCATAATTTTTAAAATATGCATGATACAGTAATTATGCATGGCTGTATCATTGTTTTTATGCTGGAGTACATAATTATAGACCTTTTTTCAAAGACGACCCTCGACATGGCCCGAGAATTCTCGGGCCAAAACTTTTATTGGAATGTGCATAAAGCCCGAGGATGGCCCGAGTTTTCGGGCCTCACGCGGGCTAACTTTTGAAATCATGATTTAAACCCGCGTGTAATTTCAGGACTGCATTTTTTCAATATTTTCTCTAGAAAAACTTGATTTCACTTAAATGGGCGATTCTACTCAAAGTTGTACATGTCCTTTCCGCAACAGGGTACCAAAATGCCAAATTTCAAATTGGTTTAGGAACTAATATTTTGCCCTAAAAAGTTAGTTATAGTATTGTCTTACTTGAATCTGAAGTCTGCCCCAAAGATTTCTGATAATTTTAAGTCTTTCCTTACCATTCTCGTAGAGTCATCAATTTTTGTTAAGAAATTATTGAAACCAAGTTTAGCTCATTTAAAATTTCCTGTTGAATGGGGAACATCAAGACTGGGTCAAAATAAAGACCAGCTTGGTTACCAACTTAGAACAACTGTTTTCTGCTCTTAAAACTACTTATCACTATCAAAATTTACCAAACTGTTGCGGAAAGGACATAATCTGAAATTTTAAGTATGCAACTGTTTTCAAAAACTGTCAAGAAAGCAATTATTCATGGTTTAAAGTATTTAGTATTCAATTTTACACTTTTAAAATGCTTAAAAATCATAAGTATGACTTTTTATGTATTCCTAAATAAAATAAATTAGTTCTCAAATAATGTTGCGGAAAGGACAAAAATTAGAGGGAACAGACTCTTCAAGGTTACACAGAATAAGAAGATCGTGAACGGTGTAGACTGGTTGGTCTGGATTGAATGATAAGATGTCCTTAAGAGCTTTCTTTACTGTTGCCCCAATGCCATCTGGGATACCTTTACCATGTCCACTTTCAAGCCAAATCCATTTAATATCAATTTTTATTATTCAGAATATGAATGTAATAACCAGCACATGGTTCTGTTTCTGTACTGAGATGTTGGCGAATCAGAAATAAAGTTTATTTTCTTAGCACCAGTCTTCACTAGTTCATCAAGAATTGGTGGAATGCTTGTCATGACTGCAGGAGCTTTATGGTCAGTGCAATCACTGATGGCGCAACGAGAATATCTGCTTATTTCGAACCATATGTACATTGGGTGAAGGCAAACTGTATCTTCATGATAATACGCTGACTTTTCTTCACGGCTTTGTCGCATTTTGGCATTTTCTGACCAATCGAGCTGAATGGTGATAACGTCAGACTTAGATTGGGCCTCTTCTCTTGCAAGTTTAAATGCTTTGTATTGCGAGTGAACACGAGACTTGTGGTCATGCATTATTTTCAATTCGTTTAGAAGTCTTTTTTTGAATTTGGTTTAACCTTCTTTTTTTTTTCTTCGTGGTTTCAATTTTCTGCCATTCTGAAAATGTAATAGGCGCACTGAAGTTAAGATCCTTAACTTTTCTGACAAGCTCATCAATATTGCGATAATCCATAGTGTCATTCCATCTTATGTCAGTGCGTTTTGTGAATTTGCTTAGTGCCTCAAGTTTTATTTTGGGATTCAAGCACATTACACAAAGACAGGTTCCCCAATCGTTTGGGTTAGGCTTCACCACATTGAAAGGGCAATTTTGTGAAAAATATGATAAACTGCACTCGGTGGAGTTTTCAGCCTTGAATTTCTCAAATAATGAAGAAATTGAACACAAATGATATCTGAGGGACAGGATCTTGTCGGGATCTGCAGGGTTTTTCTTCATTTTTTTGTATCCGTACACATACGTGAGACATCATCTCGTAGAAAAAACTTTCTTACTAGTTCTTGTAACTCAGTTAAAGCTTCCTTTTCTGAGTTAAATGAAACGTTCAAAAGATTTACCCCAAGCTCTTGCCTCGTTTTGGTGTTAAAGCCCAACTGGGAGACCATCATGCACCAGTTTAGATTTTACTTTCTTCTTCTGAGATGGACTTGGGCTCTACAGCTTCATTTTGGGTACTGGAGCTTGTTGAAGAAGAGGAGTGTTCATTATTTGATGAAGATGACTGTTCACCGGTGCTTGTATTATTTTTTTCATAAGATCTTCTCAAGCGTCTCATCTTATTCTTAACAATAGATTTTTGTGAAGTGGAAAAAAGTGTTATCAGTTCTGGTTTGCAACCTTTTCAACTCTTTCTGTTTTGCTCTATAGTTTTTCTTTGCCAACCCTAACCCTAACCCTAACAACCTTAAACAACTTCATTCTCGTTAGATTTTCTGTCTTAAGCTGCCTTTCTGTTTGCAGCATTCTTTCTTTTGCGATCTTGATCCTTTAACTTTCCATGTAGCCTTTAGTTCTGATAAATAATTGCTCTTTTTTCTCTTGATCTCTCTGTGCTAGTTTTACCCATTTTACTATTATATCTAATCTAAAGAAAAAGATACACTTTTAAATATGAAACAATTTGTGTTAGGCTAAAACCTTTAGAAAATGAACTATCATCACAACATCAAATTTCATATTTGATTGTTTACAAAAAGTTATCTCTGCACGCCAAACGTTTTCCATTCAAAATTGAATGTTTACAAATCAGAAAGCAATGCAATGTCTTCATGAAAAGTTAAAAATTAAAAGAATAACATTGGAAGGACTAAAAGTAGTCCAAAAAACCTAAATACATCGAAAAAACATACCAAACTAACTCAGAAATTCAGTTTTAAAAAAGTGTTGCGGAAAGGACATTAGTGTTGCGGAAAGGACATCATGTTTGAACCTTGATTACTTGTGGACAACAACACAAACATTCAGAAACCAAACTTATAAAAATAATTTCTTTATAAGAATGCTAGCAAACTGAATAAAGAATTCAAGCCCCGACACCCCATGGAAAAAAAATTGTTTACAAATGTTTAGCGTTGCGGAAAGGACAGATTTTGGGACCATGGCTTATTGACATCCAAAGATGTATGAATTCTAGATCAAGTACAGCATCCTTTTAAAATTAAAAAAGATTCTGTCAATGCTAGATAGAAGAGCTTTTAAAAAAAACCTGTTTTGGGTGGAATAGCAACAGTAGAAACAATTTTCTGACTCAAACAACAAAAGTGTTGCGGAAAGGACAAAATTTGGAGCCATAAATGAAACCTGAAGTATAATACCATATGATTTTATTAGAAGCAAAGAAGGAAAAAAAATCATATAAAAATTTACCCTCCCCATACCTTTAGAGTATGAAATCAAGTCACTGTAATGATAGAACCCTTTATAAATGGTACATTTCAGGCTCAGTTCAAAGGGCACTTTTTTGAAAAAATGCCAAAAATTGGCTTTTTTCAACTTTGGACTCAAATTTTTGAAAATGACGGTCCAGGTGCCAACTAAAACTGAATTTCCCATGGGGGCACATGTAAAGTAGAAGCTTTAAGCCAATAAAACCCCTGCCAGATCGTCTCCTTGAATAGCTATATCAAAAACTGTTGCGGAAAGGACAATGTACAAATTTGAGTAGAATCGCCCAAATATTTGCTATTAAACTGGTCCTGGTTTTAAACTTTGAAGCATGGTCCACGAGGAGTTTGTTAAATTTATTTAGCAAGATGAACTGGATGAAACGCGACGAAATAAATTAAAATTAACATTTTCACACATTTTCAACGTCATTTTCACGTTTTAATTTCATTATGACTGGACAAGCTGGATTAATCAATGGAATCATCTGACACAGGCACAAAGGTATAGGTTGAACAGTTTACGTCTTAAGTCAAAGCCCGAACGTGGCCCGAATGATTCGGGTCAAGTTCGGGCCAAAAGAATTGATAGGGTCTCTCGGCCCGAACATGGCCCGAAGAGGCCCGAGAATTCTCGGGCCATGTTGAGGGTCGTTTTCAAAGAGGCCACCCTGCTGAATAATTATGTAGTCCAGCAGAAAAACAATGAACCATGCATAATTATTACAATATGCATGATACAGTAATTATGCATGGCTCTATCATTGTTTCTATGGCTGGACTACATAAATATTTCTTTCAAAGATCTTTCAAATTCAGTATGTGAATAGAGCAGTAAAAAATACAACTTTTCTATTTTTCCTATTTTTTGCAAAAGTGCTAGGAATGAAAATAAAGGGATAATGATAATTGAATACTATCCATTGATTTACCGCGGCACTATCGTAAAGCTAGAATCGCTTCCCCTACTCTTCGCTTGAGAAAATGATTGACAGATTGAAGTTTTTCATCCCCTTTCAATTTGAAAGAGTTTATTATTTTCTTTTAGGCAAATAATTTTTTTCAATAAATACATTTATTGGTTTACGGTAAAGATACTTTGATCCTTCCCTTAATGTTAGGGACTTTCCACATGGAATTTCCCTATCCACAAAAAACAAACTAAATTATATTAACTCTTTGTGTACACAATGGATTTTCTTCGTTTTTTTCTTTCTTTTGTAATCACTTTTATTTAAAGTCTTTTATATGTGATTGTTAAAATTAAAGAGTAGATATGAAAATAGGCATACCAGAAAACTTGGATGAGGGAACCTAAGGGTGAGCCCTAAATGGGAACCTATGCCAGTCTTACATATACACATTTATCAGTCTTTGTGTGTGCATTTTTATGTTTCAGTTTATTTTAAGTGTTTTTTATCCATAGACTCTATCTATAACGACACGTTGCACTTTATTCTTTTGTCTTTAAATCTAAAAAATCGATACTTTAGGAAATTTCATAATATTTTATTTATTATTTCCTCCGGTTTCAGATTTTTAAAAAGAAAATAAAAAAAATTTAAAACATCAATTTTTTTTTAATTTTTTTTCATCCTCCTGTCCAAAACTTCTCCTTGTAATGTCCATAAACCAGAAAATAAAAAAGTAATTGCCTTACAAGAAAAAAAGTAAAAGATCAAATTTAGTAATTTATTTTTATGCGCTGTGATCCTCATAGTCAGTTATGAGGCCTATGCCTTTTTTTTGGGTAGGTTTAGTCTCTCCTCTCTCCCCTTTTTTAAACCCATTAAAATGATTAAAATAAATGAAACCCATATCTATCTTTAGAAACATCTTATTTGGAACCTATTTTTTTATTGTTTTGGTACAGATCTATATTTTTCATTACAGTAGCTCATTCAATTAAGTGGAGTGCTGGTTTAGAAGCACCATTTCCTTTTTTGGTATTTCTTTTATCCTATTTTGCTAATAGTGATTCCATCATTTGTAAAATTGTAGTTCATTTTTTAATTTTCCAAAATGTGAAATTTTTCATCATCTTTTCATTTAAAAAGAGCTGTGATTTAGATATTTTCAGTAATTTAATTAACTTTGATCATTGATAAATTTTTCAACTTTAGCTGATTGAAAGTGCCAGTTGAGACAAAATTTGCTCAGCTTTTTGAAAAATCACACTCTTTTTGAGTGTCTTTTGAAAAGTTTTATATAATTCTAGGGCAATTACTTTTTTATTTTCTGGTTTACGGACATTCAAAGATGATCTTTTGGACCGGAGGATGGAAAAAAAATAAAAATAAAATTGCTCTTTTCAAACTTTAATGTTGGAGAAAATTAAAAAAATATGTTTTGAGAAGACTTACATCTATACTTTAAAGAACGTTATTAGTAGTAAGACCTGGACACACTGACCCTCCCTTTTACTTGCCCTTCTTGCTTTTATAAATGTAATTTTCTATAAAGTTTCCTTTTTATGGCTGTCCAGTACAAGGTCGGAAGATCATAAATAAATAAAATATTTGTAAAGTCCAATTTTATTTTTATTTTATTTTGCAAAAAAAACGTCGGCGATTCCGTAAACCAGAAAATAAAAAAGTAATTGCCTAGTGGAGTTTTTTATCATTTGCAGCAGTTTTTACATCATTTTATGTAGTTTTTTTTTCAATATGCTAAGCTTTTGGGGGCTTTGCCCCCTGAACTTGCCCTGGACTCACAGGGGGGGTGGGCTCAAGGCCCCCAGCCTCTGTTATCCAACCTTCAGCTGGATATCGCGGCCTATACCTTTGTTAAAAACTCAATTTGAAAGTATAAAGAAGTGCTTGGTGCTTGGAAAAACCCCTGGCTAAAAGTAGAGGTCGATATAGACCTGTGAAATATAATTCTATGAATAAAAGGGGATGAAAAATCGCCTGATAGGCCTAACATTTTTCTTACAACCAATTTCTTATCTTTGATTATATAAATTTTAAATTTTTATTTTTTAGAATGTAACATTTGGTAACTTTTCAACTGTAGACGCAAGTGAATATTTTTCTTACAATGGTGTAAAAGCTACTGGAGTTGAGGTATCTTCTTTTCTTTTTTTGATTATTTCAAAGTGATCCCTCTTGAAAACTAAAGAACGCCCAAAGCTATATTCATAGACTGTGAACCTTGCTGTAAAATCCAATAGTCTGTGCACCCCCTGTTGAGGATATCGGATATCCAGGGATTTAACAATTTTTGTTCAAAAGTGGAGTAGAGTGGAGTGGAGGGGGTTAAATATCTACAATGGAGCGGATATCCAGGGGGGTAAAGTGTCTTTTCAAATAAAAAATACAATATCCAGGGGTAAGCATCTCAATAAGAGAGGATATCCAGGGAGTTAAGCATATCTTTAAGAGTGGATAACCAGTCTTTACTAATAAAGTAGGATATCCAGGGGGTTCGATACTTCGAAAAATCAATATCCTCAACAGTGGGGGTATTTTTTCTGGAAAAGCCCAATAATTGCTCAAAACAAATTAACAACATTACAGGTGGGAGGCAATACCCCACCAACCTCAGAAGACCTCAGTGGTATTTTAGTATACATGTATTAAAACCTTTTTGGACATTTTGGGAACCACAAGAGGACTTTTAACTTCTTATCCAATGAGTTATCTCTGTAAAAGTTTTTTTGTACATAAAGAATTTCCGACCTAGGTCTTTAAAGACCTAGATCAAAGGACGATGACATAAAGAAATAAAAATTTTTTTCTTCAATCTGTCTGAAATGTTTGCATAATTTTATACCTTTTATTTTATATAGTTTCTTTGTGATACATTCAATGCCACAAAATGCTGGGTGGAAGAAGGTAACTATTAATATTTTCGTCAGAGTTTGGGTGTGTTTTCCTAGTTGGTTTTATATTTGAGAGACGTATCAGGGAGTTGTAATTCCATAACTTTGATAAAGTAAAATTATATTTGGATTTTTTTTAGCTACAGTATCACTTCTTTATACAGTTTATTGTATTCAAAATTAATTTTCTTTTCTATTCCCTTGTAGGAAGCAAACACACTTTCAGTTATATGGAGCAGATTGATTTGAAAGAAAAATCTTTAGAAACACAATCCGTACCTGCTTCACAAGACACAAAAATAAAGACAGCGACTCAGCAACCACAACCTCTCATAGAAGAGAAAAAACCATCCTCTTGGGCATCCCTTTTCAGCGGATCAGCACCAAAAACAAACTCCAATGTTGCTTCTACCGGAAATGGAAAAACTGATGCACCTGGTATCTTATCCATCCAAGAGGAACAAGCAAAAGAAAATACAGCTAAAAAGAATGACCAATCTGTTTCACTTATCTCAATGGCTAATGATGACAGAGCGTTAAAACTTGCAGGTTCGTTATTAATAATCCTTAAGTTATCCTGTTATTAATCCAGATTGATTGAAGCAATTTAAATATGTAGAGTATAGGTTTGTCTAAGTCCATTTTGAGTTGCAATGGTTGCCATTACTAAATTTGGACCTTTTGTAAATTCCAAGAGAGATGTATTTTCCTATACTGGCTTTTCCTGTCTCGGGTGCCTAATAAATGGGGGATGCTTGGAAAAACCTTCAAATTTAAAAAACAAGGGGAACTTATTGCATGGGGTGGAAATTGTACCTCTAACTACCCCAAAAATAATGCAATTATAGACTTCGGTCGGGCTATTAAGAGTACAATCAGGTACAATAGGTGACTCTTATTTTGACAGTTGAAAGCACTTTCGAAAATTAATAATGGCGGGTCATATAAGAAGGTCCAGAGGAGGTGGAAAGTGCACTTGAAAAGATGTATGTTTGGCAATACAGTATTGAACATTTTTTTTTTTTTAACTTTTTAGAAAGTATCGCTGAGTTTTCTCCAAATTTCAAACGTCATCAACTTCAACTGCGTGGTTTGGTAAATCGTGGTAACTGGTGTTATATCAATACAACGCTTCAAGCCTTACTTGGCATTCCTGCTATCACTCACTTTTATAAATTTCTCAAAATATTCATGAATACAAACGCACATTCCACTTCGACACCTCTCACAGATAGCATGTAAGTTTTTCTTGCATTCGATTTGTCTTCATTTAAAAGTTAAAAGTTATACTTCTGCATAAAATTTTAAATCATAAAATTTATTTTCTCTTTCTACCAAATGATTAATTGGTCTGATGAGATATAAACTTGCAAGTGTGCATTTATGGCTTTAGGTGAAATTAGAAATAACAGAAAGCCGTTTTATTCAACTTATCAGTTTCACCGGCATACTTGTTCAATATTGAAAAAGGCTGCAACCCAGCCAAAGTTGCAGCCTTTTTCAATATTGAACAAGTATGCCGATGAAACTGATAAGTTTAAAAGATTACCAAAGTTTACAAGATATTATGAACGATCTGAAGATTGTCACGAAAATGGCATGAAACTGCCAGTAGCAGAATAAAAAAGTGACTGACAAGATATTATGAATAATCTCTGGAATGAAATTTTTTTTATCATTTTTAGGATCACCTTTTTTCAATGAGTTCGAACCAATCAACCCAAAGATATCTCTTGATAAGCAATCTGACGATTTAAGGGCTGGTACCGCATTTGAACCGAAATGTGTTTACGATGTTCTCCTGGTTCTGAAGACTACTCTTTCTGAGAAGGTAAAGAAAAGTATCCAAAAGCTCCAAAAGTATCATTTTGTACAGATTCAACTCAGTTAGAAATTTAAAAGGACTCAATATTAGTATCAATCATAGTATTTATCAATATCAATATTTTTGCGTTGAACTTTGAGAGTTTGAAGAAAGCTAATTTGTTATTTCCTCATCAAAAATCTAATCCAATGATAATCATCTCCTACTCACTTAATGATAGTATAACATGCTCTGAAAAAAACATTAGTTTTTAGGCAGCTTAAAATTATATCCCTGGGGGATTTCACAGACGAACAGATAAAAAATAGAATAAAGGAAAAGTGAAGCATTATGAAAATACCTAAGTTGTGACTTATACTGAAAATAAAGAAAATGAGCTTTGATTACTCAGGCAAATTGTTTCTTTATAGGGTCGACAAGAGGATGCAGAAGAGTTTTTATCATTCTTATTGAATGGTATTCACGACGAGTTAGTGGACCTGAAGAAACTCATCACTAACCGAGAGGATACCTCCAACCAAATACTCAATGGTGGTACTGCACACCATTCTGATAACGAGGCTGAAAAGCCTGTAGACGAGGACCAAGAAGAGTCCTGGGAACAAGTTGGAAAGAAAAATAAATCTTCAACTTTAAGAAAGGTGGATAGCTTCTTATAGATTTTATGTTGATGATTTGATATTGATATTGATACTTCAAGCGGTCTTAAATTTTGATAGATTTGATACCTCAAATTTTGATAGATTTGATACCTCAAATTTTGATAGATTTGATACCTCAAATTTTGATAGATTTGATACCTCAAATTTTGATACCTTTGATACCTCAAATTTTGAATTTAAATTTACTTCGATAACCAGTTTCTTGTTATTTCGTGACTTAAATACAAATATGATTTGTCTTAAAGAGAGCCAATACATTGGTATATAGCTACATGTCGAGTGAATATGTATATTACTATTATCACTGCATTTCGATCTTTTTTCAGGCTGTTATAGAGGAGTCTTTAATCAAACACGTTTTTGGCGGTGTGCTTCGTTCCTCCGTCCACCAAAAGGGCAAGAAAGAATCCACTACACTACAACCCTTCTTCACCCTGCAACTTGATATACAAGTAAGAGTGTTTTACGGTCAAGATGGTTAAAAAATAGCCAAGACATCTGGATATGGACCCGCGAAAACAATCATCAAGACTGTCTAAAAGTCCTAGATTACTAGACTAATCCACGTTAAAAGATTGACTCTTTCTGTCTATAAGATATTGTATACATATTTCATGCACAAATTACTCAAAATTTTAGAACCGATAAGAGATACATACTCAAAAACAAGCAGATTCTGATACTGCTCGAAACTCTGATACTTTGGAAGTGCTTGGGATTTGAACACAGTCCATTGCGGAGCAAGGACGCTATGTTATAGTGGTCATTAACCTTAGTTGCTGCACAGGCGACTGAGGTTCGATTCCCACTCGCAGCGGTTCACTTGGCAAGTGAATAAACCTTCGCCCGGGTCAACCCATGCCATGTGAGGGGAATTGGGTAGTCAGTTCAAGTTGCTGACGGGGCGCTAATTGAAAGCGTCTATAGTTGCGAAAATGGGCCTCTAAGTCTCCTGTGACTCAATCAAATAGAAATAGAAACAGAAACAGTCTGTGATCGAAACCTTCACACTACCAATCGGTTTAGAATGTTTTGTAACCAGGTCAGATCATCACATTCGCCAAATCCCTTTTGTGCAGAGCGTGGTGTGTTTAGAATGGATGACCTGTTATGAGGTTAGACTAATAATGCATCGATATTTTACTCATATTTAGGGTGACAAAATTTGGTCATTAAAAGACGCCCTGGAGGCTTACTTTGTTAAAGAAAATTTACAAGGCTTTACTTGTACAACGACCAATACTGAGGTATAGACATTCTATCCTTTTGTAAACACTTTTGATATTTCATGCTTGTTTGGTCACTTCTACACAATGTCATGGTGCAAACTTCTATTGTCTCAGTCCGGTTCATTGGAATGGCATTTCGACCAAAAACTTAGCGAAAAACTCTACTTTTGAACACTGAACTTATCAAAATGTCCGATAGCATTCCTGTGTTTGCTTTGAAATTATTTGTACCGCATTTGTTCCGCATCATAAAGGACTTTATTTATTTATCAATTGAATGTCATGGGACTGCTTAACCCCCAAAACGCTTAGCATCATTTGGAGATTTTTTCAATACAGTCAACTAACCCTTCTTCGAAGGGATTCTTCTAACCTCTATCTATTATTCGAATTTTCGTCTGTGATTCGAACTAAAATATTGCTAGCCCCCCTTCAGCTTGAAAGTCGTAAACAAAACTCACCGTTATCCGAATCTTTCTATAATTCAAAGGAAATTCTTAGTCCCTTAAAAATTTCTCAAGTCTACCTCTGTTCCATATGTTTTCATATTTTTTCATGTATACTTTTCTAAAATATCTTTACAACGCAGGTGGAGGCATCTCGACGCACGTCATTAGAGGAGCTACCGCTGATCTTGATTTTCCATTTGAAATATTTCGTATTCGATCGACAAGGTGGTTGTCAGAAGCTTCACAAGCCTCTCGATATCCCTGTGCAGTTGGAAATTTCTAAAGGTATCAAAACTTTTTTCAAATCATCGTTCTCAGGGACTCCCATTCTCTGATCATATCCCTACCTAAAGCATCTAAAGCAGAGGTGACACCAATAACGAGCTTGACTTCATTAACATTTTGTGATTTCAGGGTCTAAATCTTACAAATTCTCCATAATATTTCTTTCGTTCTTTTCTAAATTTCATATTATTAAATATCTTTCCAAAATTACCCTACAATCTACCTAACGAATAATCAAACGGATATAGTTTAAAAAGTGCGTGCTATTCAGCCAAAAAAGTAACACTGCTCGAAATTTTTCAATTTTCCGTCAGTCTTTCCCGTGTATTCCGTCTGATGATTATAAATCAATAGTTCTTGTAGCTTTTGTTCGCTCAAGAATCGATGTTTGCTTTTCTTGGCTTGTCCGACAAAAAAGTTAGCTACGTGTTGCGCTGCTCGGACAGCCTTTGTTGTGTGCGGAATGTTTCTCTTTTCTTTGTTTTGGAACTCGAAAACGCTCTTCTCTGGATGCCACTGTACACCATAGAATGGATAATTCCTGGCTAGAGTTGAGAAAAATACATTAAAGTAAATACCTTACTATGAGAAAAAGATTTCCGAGGATGTTGGATGGGACTAAAATTGTAAGGGTGTGTAAAGTTTGTCCCAGCGGGGACGTGACACGGATGTACCAAATCGTACCATTTTGATTATAACAGCTGATACAAAACAAAGCTCTTTTCGGGCAGCATTTGCTGTCGTGTACAACGTACAAACTTGATAATGATTTAAACGTGAAGAAGTTTATATTTTCCTTAGGAAATTGTTCGCGATAAAAATCAATGGAAAGTTTTCCTCTTTCGGCGGTTGTTGTAATATGAAATCTCTAATTCAAAAACAAAGATAAGTATATACCTTCCACAGTGGAGAGAAAAGTTCTGCCATTGGAATCCGTATTTGTTGAAAGCAAGTCGAAAAATTCGTTCAAATATGCATGTTCCTCATAATCTTCAATCGACACACCGAAAGTGTGGCTGTTGTATGTGATTTCTTCCATTACCAGAGCTGTCAGAATGTCTTCCGGACAATCCCTAAACATCCGGCTTTCTTTCAGGTCCTTCCGGAAATCCAAAGGCAAGGCAACATCTTTTGTTTCATATTCGTTGCTTAGAATTTTCGGATTTTTACCGGCTTGAATAACACACATCGTCTCCAACCCAAGACAGATTCCCAAGATCGGGAAATGATCGCCGCGATCATTCGCCATCTTTGCGTTATTCCAAAATCGTATCGCGTGTCGATAATAACCAGGGCTTTCTTCATCCCAACCCATACTGCCACCCGGGAATAAGACCCCATTTACACTATCAAATATTTGATCGACATGTTCATCAGATGTTCCAACGGGGACTGGCGCTACCTGTGCTCCGCTCGCTTCGACAAATTTGACATAGGACGCAGCGATGTACGAACGTTTGCTTCCCTCTGTGCGATCTGGTTGTGCTAATATAGCAATAACTGGCCTGTCGTTTGTTGAATCCAAATCTAAAAAAAATACAAAGTTGCTTTTAGACGAAAAACAAGTCTGTTTAGACCTTGAAGGGTAAAATTTAAAAAGAATGATAAATATGAAAACAACGGCCGTCTTTCCTTCTAATTGCTAAGTTCATTATAACCAGTTTTAATCTGAACATAACCTACTTCTATAAACCATTAGCGGCGCGGTCGGCTCTTTAGGGGGGCTGGTAATGAATTTACAAGGAATATTTGTTCTCGGCGCACGGCATTTTTAGGCTACAATACAAATAAATCAAACAAAGCAACTTCCTGCCAATATTCTAGAGGCCTTTTCCAAAGTCTCCGCGGTAGAGTGCAAACTTCTTTTAGCATTTGAATAACTTTAATATATTGACGTTTTCTTACATTTTTCACAAGAGCGTTCCTACACCTGTGCTTTCAACACCACCGTCGAGAAAAAATTTCCTTTTATTTTCGTTACCAGTCCCCTCAAAAGCATTAGTGTTGAAAGGTGAATTGACACTCTCAAAGTGATCCTTCCAGTGTTTTTGAATTGAAAAATGAGCCTTTCCTTAGCTCATGCATTTTAGCACTCACCATTTTCATAATTTTCCCTCTGATTGTGTGTTGGTTTGGTTTTGCTCATCTTCAGTGTAAACTATTGAATTGTTGTAGCTTTCTTGGCTTCTCGCATGTTCTTCATGAAAAAACTTACTGTTTTGCAAAATTTTCAGTTCTGTCAGAATGAAATCTCTATGTGACCCTAATTCTCTCTTATACCGCGATTAATATTTATCATATTCCGTTTGAAAACATAAATATTGTAAATTTCTCTCCATTGATGATATTGTTCTATTCAATCTGCATCAACTATACCGGGTCGCAGTCATGGCGAGATATGATTTATTTAGTTTATTCAAGGATATCTAATTAAAAGTGTTGTCAAAAAAATAGCCAGGCATCCATCGTTTCATCTTACCTGTCGTCTACGTTAGTTTACAGTTTATGTTCTTTTATTTATAAGCATATTTTTTGGAAAACAGGCTCTATTTATGCTTCAGCTATGTATTGGAATCAAGCTTAAATTATGCTCGTTAAATGCTTATAAATTAAATGCATATAAATAGAAAAGAAAAATGAACCTTCCCGAGTACACAACCCATGACCAATGACCAAAGCTCTCTGATACCCTAATGATATGCTTATTTATTCACCAATTCTACGTCTCGGTATGCTTATAAACGTTGTGCTTATAAAGAACATGTAGCCTGAGCGGCAATCATATGATCCGCTCTCTTCAAATGCTCACAGGGAACCTTAAATCAGTTAAATTACCCGATTTCGAGTTCCAGAGAGTTAGTCATTGATAGGGTTTATAAGGACACGAAATTGCATCTCAGTTACATTAAGAGTGTCCTACAGAATATAGGTACCTTATACAACGCAAGCTTTAAACTCTACCCCTTTCTGACCAAAGGAAGTAACCCACATTTTTAGAAATTTTTAACCTTTTTGGAAAAATGGACTGTTTAGGTCAAAAATTTACTTTTTTAGCTTAGAAAAAAATGTCTGCCAATCTTGAAAAGAAAAAACTGAAGAAAGAAGTAGCGAGCCCCCCCCCCCAAGCGGTTTTCGCGATGACGTAATGGGGACTTTTTTGCAGCGTGATTACGTGATTTGGAAATTTTTTCTTCGTGATTGCGAGATGAGAGGTCAAAACGTGATCGTGATTTGAAGTATTTTTGAGCCGTGATACGTGATTTGAGCTTTATCAAAGGGATGCGTGATCGTCCATTTTTTTTGCTGATTTGCGTGATCGTGATTGAAGACAAAAGATTTATCTTGATCAGAGTTACTACTTTCTGACAAAAATTGAAATTTTTGACCACCCCATCCCCTACTAAAACTTTAGATATTAGCAGTAATTTTTTTATTCATGTTACTCAAAAAGCTTATCAGATATGGCTGAAAAGACTGGCTCTACTGTATCAAATCTCATTTGAATTTATACTTTCAAAAATACAAACTTGTTTCCATTTTCTATCTTCAGATATCCTTTCTGTCAACGCCAAGAGTAAAATACCTTCAGCTGCTAGAAATTATAAGTTATGTTCAGGTGAGTCTCGAATGATTTTTGAAAGTCGTGAATAAACCTCTAGTGCAATAAGGTCCTACCAACAAGACTTGAAGTGTCGTCAAACTTACCTTTTTATAGCGTTTATATTCTATTTAACTTGCTTTTTTTTTAATTTATACGGTGACAAAATTAGGTAGAGATCTCAACAGATCTCAAAACAATCACTGCATATTGACATGAGAAAATAATCCTAATACTGAAAGATGTAATTAAAAAAATAACTTAATTTATTCCGTCTCTTTTAGTTGTTTATCATCATGGCAAACATGCAGCGGGCGGCCATTATACCGCATGCGTTCACCATGGCAACCCGTTTGGTTGGGTCCACTTCGACGACAACCAAATCAAATCGGTCAACGTTCAGCAGGTGTTGAAACATCAACAAGGCTGTGTTCCATATCTTTTATTTTATGAACGAACGCAGGCTAGGTGATACGAAATTTCTCATTTTTGTTGGCCCGACGCACTTTTATTATAGGCTTAAAGCTCATATAATGGTTTTATTAACCTTTTGACTCTGTGGAGAGTTAGTAAGTGGATAGGCATGACTTTTGTTGACACCACCACCACCTGTGTGTGGCTTTTGGTGAAAACTGAAGCTGAACCAGACTAAAATATTATAATGAAATGAAATGGTGACATTAACTGATAGAATCGCGAACTACCAAAAACGGGGGAAAAATCAATAAAATAAGTTATTTCTCTACATTATTTTATACAAGATGGAGATCAACAAGACTATCACGGTCTCCAGGAAACGAAAATTTTATAAAAGATTATATTATATTGCATGCGGTCAGCGCATCAAAATATTAAATAGAAATCCTGATTTTAGTAGAAGGCTTTTCACTTTAAAAAATGTAAAACACGTTCTTCTATAGTAAGTTTTTATCAATAATAATTTGGATACACATTGGAAAGCATAGGAAATGAAAATATCAAATGAAATACGAAAATTGATTTTATATCTTTTCAATACTCCGCGAAATATTTCTAAACAAAACTCAAAATATGTCAAATAAATACTTTTTGAATGGTTACTTGCATCAAAGAGGCGCAAATAATGTGTATATCAACAACCAACATGTATGATTTGACAGTGAAAGTAAAAAAATCGTGAAAATATTGACACCAAATAGTGCCACCCGCGAAATTAAGTCTCCGCGAAACTTTTGAATTTCGCGGATAGGCCCAACCGCGAAATTTAATCCCCGCGAAAGTTTATCCCACTAAAGTATGTGAAAAAGCTATAAAGGTAAGTAGACGGTTGGAAAGATAGTTGATTTGGTCAGCATACAGTTTAGGTCTAGCTCTTGGGTAATTAGCTTTTGCTGTAAGCGGTCACTATTCACCTACAACCAGACTTGAGCAAATAAAACGTTTACAAAAACTTCTAAGACAAAAAATAGGCACAACACGATCCGCACCTTTCTTGTCTTGTGCTTTACATTACGTCAATTATCTGATCAATTTTATTGCGTGCATCCCTGAAATTGATTTTGATATAGGGAATGCGTATCGTGTATAAAGTGCAAATGCACAAATTTAGATAAGACTGATATGACCCTCCTTTGTTCTAGTTTAGACGGCCGACTTTATGACCTGCCTTTTCTGATTGTTAGAGTAGGCAAAAAGGGGACAGACAGTCGGGAGTTAAAATCTTTGCTTGAAAAAGATTGAAAGAAGTCATTGCATCGACGTCAAAAGAGGGCAACGCATTGACTTTAGACAGCCAACTTTCTGCCAGCTTTTATCCACAATTAGAATAGGCAGGGCGAAAAGTGGACCGTCTAAACTAGAGCTTTGAGTAAAGACACACAGAAAGCGTAACGTTCACTCGGCCTGTTCGGTAAAGTAGATCTCACACAAAGAGATTACCCACGAATAGCTCTTGGACGGGAATCTTGTACACGATAAACTTTCCCCTATATCTAAACATATCCGAGAGGGTCCTTGCCCCGTCATTGCAGCCTACTGGTCGAATTCTAAATCCAACATTTTTAGTTTAAGACCATGAAATCGATGTTAGCGTTTCATGTCGCTCCGGTATGATGTTTTCCACGGAAAGGAAGTGTTCATCCTGATTTCGGAACGTTTTGGAGTTTACAAAACGGAGCAGTTCCGTTCCGATGAAAATAGTTGAGTGAAACCATTTTGATCTGTAATGGCCGAACCGAAGTTTTTTTAGAATAACAGACAACAAAACTGCTCTGTTTTGGTTTCATGATTTAAGGTCTTGTTAGACGGTAACATTTTTGTGTAACATTTGCTAACATTTCTAAAAATAGAAGATTTCAAAAATGTGCTCAAGAAATGTTAACATATGTTACACGCAAACATTTTGTGTGTAACATTTGATTTTTTTTATTAAAAAAGAGAGAAAAAGAGAGAAAAAGAGAGAAAAAGAGAGAAAAATCGGCGAAAAAACACGTGCGCACTTGAAGTATCCTTTTAAATTCCCTTTAAATGGCGGCATCCTTTGATTCAAAATGTTAACCATCGAGAGCAAATCATTTTTTTTTGATTTGCTATCTGCGCGTAACATTCGTTAACATTTGAATGTTTCTGAATGTTAATCGATGTTACACAGTAACATTTTGTACAACATTTGCTATTTTTAGAAAATGTTACACAAAAATGTTACCGAATGTTATCGTCTAACAAGACCTTTGATCATGTTTACTCATTTTCAGCATTGTTCTTAAAACGCAAACTTTAATGGTAAGAAATTGAATCAAAAGCACATGAGTATTTCATTGTTAAAAGAGTACGAATCAAAAAATAGGCACAACACGATCCGCAACTTGTGCTTTACATTACGTCACTTATCTGATCAATTTTATTGCGTGCATCCCTGAAATTTATTTTGATATAGGGAATGCGTATCGTGTATAAAGTGCAAATGCACAAATTTAGATAAGACTGATATGACCCTCCTTTGTTCTAGTTTATTTCATTGTTGTCGCTCGACCAATATGAAAAAATTGTTACCACCCACAAAATATGTTTTACCTTGTCTAATATGTCCAATCTTGAGCTACGTTTTCCTTAGTTATGTTTTACCTGCAGACAAATTTCCACGTGTTTCAAGAGTGGTTAACATATTCACATCTCATGTACCAACATCGAGTCAAGCTTCAGCAAGATATTGGGAAGAGTGGAACCAATGGCGTGTCGATTATCACCGATATGAAGAAATTTGTCCTGATTTCAACTGGTTATCTAAAGAGGCGTTACCATGGTTTCAACTTGCCAATCACACTGATCCAACTCGTGGGATCGTTCACAATCTAGTCATCAAGCCTGTGTACCAATTCAGTATTATAACACTTCAAACACAAAACAAAAAAGCTGATTTGAAGCAATCTGGAGGTGACCACTGGCGTGTCCAAATCAAAGGACCCTACTCCGCATCGAGTCTGGTCCGTAAAATAGATCATCGCAACGGCTCTTATGAATTTCGATTTGTTCCTGTAGTATCCGGTACATATCAAGCGCTCATATGGTTGGAATATACACTATGTGCAGGGCTGAAGGAACCACCACCTGATTGGTTCATAAAGGGTATGAATCTTAATAAATTTCTGGTTTTTCTTTTTGAGGCTTAATTGGTGACTTCCAGGGTATGATCTGGGTAATTTATGAAATGTTGAGTATTGACTGTATATTAATGTCAAATTCTTCAATAAATGTTCATAACTGTAGGATTGATTAGTGCGGTAATTCTACTTTTACAATTGATTGCTCTACCAAAATAGACCTTTTCATAAATTACGTCACGAACATCACTTGCCTTGTGTATTCAAACAATTACCATGGCAATAATTTCAAAACGAGGTAAGTGATGTTTGTAACGTAATTTATGAAAAGCATTGTGGTAATCGGAGATGAGTTCTGTTTTGCCAAGATACTTTAAACGAAGAAACTTTCGCGAATTTTGGGAATTTACTCTCGCAAAATGGCTCATTCAACTATATTTCACGAAAATTAACGTTCGTGAATAACAAATTAGACCATAATTTCGCGAGAATTAACTTACACCTATCTTTATAACATTTACTCTTAGGTTCCAAATAAACGGGGGGGTTCGAATAAACGGGGGGGTTGGAAAATTTTCTAGATTTCAATAAACGGGGGGGACCTAATTGCCGGGGGGGGTTGGAAATTGTACTTCTGAAACCCAAAAATAAGGTAAAAATAGGCTAAAATCAGGCTATTTAGAGCAAAATAAGGGGCCTTCTCTTTGACAGCTGAAAATATTCTTAGAGATTAATAAACGGGGGGGTCCTAATAAGGTCCGGGGGGGTTGGAAAATTTTCGAAAAATTAACAAGCGGGGGGGCCCGTTTATTTGGAACCTAAGAGTACCAGAGAGAAATGCATTATTAAAGCAAGATACATTTTATTTAGGGGGCTGACCAATTTTTTTTAATTTAAGTGAAAAAATTACGTATTTCGCCGGAATTAACTTTCCCGAATGACAATTTGACCATATTTTGCGGCTATTAGCTTTATATTTACCTTAGGCATATTTCGCGGAACTTAATATTCGCGATTTAGCCGAAAAATCGCGAACTTGCGAAAGTTTCTTCCTTTAAATTATTGTGATAAATGGTCCATCCGAACCGAATCTTAGTTGGATCACTGATATCGGGGAAACCGGTTCTTTACCTGTTGTCGTCGTCTATTTTTCAGGAACAGTGCAAGGGAAAGAACAAAAGCAAGGTTCATTGCATAGAGATTCTCCTTTCATCAACAAACCATTATGGTCTGGTGCTAAGTTTCAATTCTATGTTCCACCACCAGCAAAAAAGCTAGGTAAATTTCGCTATTGGTCGTATTCATTTCTTATCTGGACATTGAACCGTTTATGTTTTCTATGTAATCTTTTTAAGGTTCAGCGATCTAAATATACCTGTACACGTTTAACGTCTACATGTATATTAATCAACCCTTTTATTTTTCCAAATATTCCTTAGCACTTCAAGAACATTCAACATCTCACTGCAAATCTCAAGGGTGTCAATTTCTTTGGAACGGTTTTGGAAACTGGTTGAACAAGACACATTGGGTGCCTCGATGTCCCCATTCCACGGAATTGCGCTATCCCAAGGAACATCCGCGTAGAGGTAAACTAACCCTTTCTAGCCTCGTTTGTTGTTAAAGGCTGTATCTTTAAATCTTTAACCCATTAAATGCCATCTCTCCGTGACTTCAAATTTTCTAATATTTGTGCGTACATACCCCAACTAAGAAAATGATGTCTAATCTCCTACTCATTAACCGATTTGGGCTTTGACCTTGCAACTTTTGAATTGAACTACCGTGACACTAAAGTCTATAATGCGGTGAGACAATATATATGACAATATAGGGATCAAATTTGATCTCGTAATATAAAAGGATTTTTTGGATAATCTTACCATGGTAAACGATAGCCACTAAGCATAAATATGGTATAATATGAAGGGTGATCAAAGCAAATTTTTCCGAAAATGATCAGGGCTTATCCGAAAATTGAGGTTGCTTTTTAAAAAATGGGTATATGCGTTATCATTAGTAACCTTAAATTATAATATCTTTTCTGTGCAGGTCTTTTGTGGATTTTCGGTGATTCTGTATCATCACAGTTTTACCACCAAATCAAGTTTCATCCTTTATGTCAACACCATTTCGCACGATGCATGTATTCATACAACTGGCTCTACAGCTTGGAGAACTATAACGCGTCCTTGGGAAGGTACGTATTGTGTTTCGGTAAAACCTTTTTTTTTCGCATTATGTATTTGGGCTCTTCCAGAAAAAAAATTTAATATATGGGGGATGGAGGTATAACATCACCCCCCGGACAAGCTTCAGTTGACCCCCCGGGCATTCAGAATCACCCATAATCAGCAAGTTTGCACCTAAAAAAAGGCAAATTTTGCAGATTTTTCACTACCCCTTGGACAAAATATCCAATATATCATCCACCCCCCCCCACCCATGTACAAAACTTTTCTGGAAGAGCCCTTTCTTTATGGAGCGACGACCGACTTCAAATGTTCCGTTCACTTGATATAAAAGGTGATTCACAAAAAGAGGACCGCACTTTAGAATTTTTGCCGTAACCTTTTTTCTGGTTTCTGTTTTTTTTGTTTTTTTTTGTATGAACATGAATTTTTAACACTTCTCTTCCCTGGTTAGTTTGGGTCTTGAAGATATTATGGTTTTATATTGAACAGAGAAAAAGCTACCTCAAAGAGTCTAGAAGTTTCGTTTTAAAAATCCTGTAAAGGCGTTTTCTGTACACAAGCCCAGTATATGCAGCTTATATCAAAATTCATTGTACTACGAAGCGATAAACGTGAGTTACACTCTGGTATAGAATGTGTAAGGTGTCGAACGGCTCTAGAAAGCTAAAAGAAATACAGTGATTGTAATTTTGAAGTTTTGTCTGTGTACCTAGCTTTGCTTATAAGAAAATGACTTGATTAGTAATTATAATCTTAATTTTTCAGGTACACGCGTAGAAACACTACCATCGAAAAGACAACTTGGGATGACCTTGATTACAATGTGAATCGTACGGTTGCCGAACTCAGACAAGTTCTTCTTCACCCTGGAATGCAATCTAGAGAAAGCGTACTTTTGCTAAATTACGGTCTGCATTTTACCGAGTCATTAAATTACACGAACTACAAAACAGCTATCGAATCGGTGATTGACGTATTAAAACGTGAAGCATATTGTCATGTTGTATGGCGCACAACGACCTCTTTGAACCGTCACAAATATTCACAACCGAACTTACATTCTAGGAGATTCATGACATCGCCGGTAAGATTCATGAATAATTGCTCCTGATCAATTACCACTGCGGACAATCGTGTGACTAAAATGAAATATTAGACTTCCACGTAGCTCCTCCAACATTTTGCGTGATCGCTACTATTTTCTTGCGCGATGGCGTTTTTTTCGTGAACGTGATGAGAACCAAGAATTCGCCCAGATGAGGGGTGCCTCTGACGGGATGATGGGCTCTTCTGCTCATTTTTCTCCTAACTAGCTTAAGAAGATTAATTTTCAAAGTTGTTTAGCATAATTTATACACCACCTTGAAAAACTTTAATTTTCTTTTTTAGAGAGTCGAGTTATACAATGCATATGCAGCGAGTAGGTTTTGTGAAGAGTACTTCGACGTTCTTGATGTCTACCCCCTGACGGATTCGTACCCTGAGGGAACTGGATCGAGTAAAACTCCTCACGACCCAGTCCACTATGAGTATCACGTGATGCGTCCAATGGAAAAACTATTGGAACGTGTTTTTAAAGTCAAATGAAGCTTGAAGTTGGATTCGAGGAGGCCATTAGAGAAGGTATGCTCACTTTTCTTCATCAGTTTTATTCCAGAAACTCCATGAAATGGGGTAGTGGCAAGTTAACCTTGGTTATTTATTTAAGAAGAAACTTAATTTCCAGCTAACAGTTTAAATATCTGTGCGAACAGATATTTCCAGATGTTTTGTAGAACAGATGGAGAATTTTCAGCTACCACTTCAGGCAACCACATTCAGAAGGAAAAGAACAGATCTCAAAGACTTTTAGACTTTTTTGAAATTCCCTCAGAACAGATAGGAAATTCTTAGGCACGTTATTTTTTGGAAATCAAACTATTTTTTCATAAGAACAGATCATATTTTTCCAGCCTGGTCCTAATATTCAGTAGAACAGACCATATTTTTCCAGCTGGTCCCAATCTTCAGTAGAACAGACCACTTTTTTCCAGCAGACTTTTTTCTTTAGTTCGCTAAGAACAGACCGCCTTATCCAGCTGGAACATGCCTTCAGAACAGATTTTTTGAAGTTCTCCTTCGGTGGATGCTTTCGTTAACCCTCCTTTTTTCTGTCGGCTTTTATTATACGGGGATGAAAGTTTGACTCCTTAACGAAACTGAAATGTTTAGCAGTGCTTTATTTTAGGCTTTTACCCGGGGGGGGGGGGGATACTTAGGCAAAAATGGATGATGGGTATGTGCGGACGGTAAGGGTCGGTTTCTTCACCTTTCAAAGTCTCTCTAAGGGTCGGAAAAATCAGAAAGTTTTAAATTAGTCTCTCTAAGGGTTGGAAAATCAGGATTTTTAGGAAATCTTTTGATTTCCAGAGAAAAAATTGTAATAAAGTCTCTCTAAGGGTATGACTTTTTTCAAAAATCAAAAAAAAATTCAAAAAGTCTCTCTAGGGGTCATCTTTTCAGCAAAAATCAGTCTCTCTAAGGGTCGGTTTTCGGAGGTCCCGTCCGCACATACCCCTCATTCGCCAACCCTAGTACCCCCCCCCCGGGCTTTTACCTAACAATTGTAGCTTCCTTCTCCAAGATCTTATATATCTTTTTTACATAGTCCAGTACCTCTGGGAGTTTCTAAACATCGACCAGAAATGGCGACCACGACCGGCGACCACGACCAGCGACCAGATAAATTTGGGTTATCGAGTTTTTTCCCTTTCTCCAACGTAGAGTGTCTCTCCTTATCATTTGAATATATCTTATTGAAGAGCAAGCCACCCCTGTCTCGTATATTTAGATCCACGTGCCCAGTGCGTAAAACAACCATTTCGACGCTCTTGGAGCTTGATTATGGTGTCAATTTTTATCCTTTTGTATTATCAGCATCAAAATAATTAGCGGCACAAAATTTTTTTGAAATTGGTTTGAGAAGCTTTTTATTTCATCATCAAATTGTTATTTCTGTCAAAGTTTGTCATTTTGTCAACATAAAGACAATAAAATATTTGATCAGATTCATATCTCTAGAACTGGCCTTCCCAATTTTTTCCTCCTGACAAGTTCTATCTATTCGTACTAAAGGCATCTCATTCAGCATAATTAAAATTTTTGATGTAACAAAGCTTACAGACATCATACTTACCCTGTCAATATTTATGTCAAATAGTGTCACTTTGTCAAGAAAATGACTGTTTACTTTAAAGGTCACTTTTTATTATTCTGAGGACTAGATTTAAACATTCTCTACGGTGGAGACCCGGGGGGCACTGGGCCAGAAATTGCGGGCCAAAAATTGGCTTTTACAATTGCACCCTTACAGTGCAGCAAAAACCAGTGAAAATCATACCCTTAGAGTGCATTTTTCCCCAAATTTTCGATCCTTTTCGTGCAAAAAATGGTAAAAATTCTAGCATTTTTGGTCAAAATATCTAGATTTTTCAAGAATTTTCTGGAATTTCTACCCTCTCTAGTTTTTCCGACCCTTACAGTGCATTTTTAACATATTGGAAAAGGTACCCTTAGGACCCGCACATACCCGTCGGTCCTTTTGCCCAGATGCCCCCCCCCCCCCGGGAGTGGAGAGAGCAGATAAACTCGAAAACCCAAATTTATCTGGTCGCCGGTCGCGGTCGCTGGTCGTGGTCGCCATTTCTGGTCGATGTTTAGAAACTCCCAGTACCCCTGGCGATATAACGTTAGTTCCTAGCGAGGGGACTATATTCATGTTTAAGTAATTTATTGTAACATATGTTCGTAGTGAACACGTGTATTTGTCTCGATAAAGAAAAAAAACATGGAGAAATCAAAAAATTAAAAAATCATCAAAGCGAAACGAAAAAGTTTAAAAATTATGGAACAATTATATTTTTACGACCAGTGTACCTTTTATATTCATCTTTTGTGTTTAACTCGGGTTTGAGGTCTTTTGAGTTTGAGTTGTTTCTTCATTTATTTTAGGTCGAAAAGGGGATCACTTATCTTAATAGTGAAATCATCAAAAGTAACTTGATCTAAGTGCTAATGAATTCTCAAATAGAAAAACAACTTGAACGATTGATAACTCTCCTTTTCTTTTCTTTATGACTTTTTTAGACACTAGTTTTGAGGTGTATTCGCACTGAAAGTTTCAAGCTAATGGCCTTAACGTGTCTAAATCAAAAAAATGTTTTGTTGATAGAATGATGAAAGTCTAGAAAAGAAAATAATTTTTACAACTTTGTTGCTGACGTACGTAGGCGCAGTAGTGTAGTGGTCATCGTTCTTGGCTTCCCACTCGGTGCTACGATTCACTTGGCAAGTGAATGTACCTTGACCCGGGACCTCCCGGGACCCCCGGGGGTACTAGGGTTGCGAGCTGACGGGGGGTGCCGCCCGACTTTCGAAATTTGGACCCTTACCAGGACTAAAAAGGACAAAACAAAGGAAAATTTTGGGAATTTTACGACCCTTAGCGGGACAAATTTGACCAATTTTGACCAAATTTCGATCTTTCAGGGACTAAAAAGTTGAAATTTTCCTATTTTCCGACCCTTAGTGGGACTGAAATTTGATTTTCAGATTTTTCCGACCCTTAGCGGGACTTTGGAAGTCCAAAAAAGGTACCCTTAAGGGCGGCACATACTGTACCCTCCATTTGCCTAAGTACCCCCCCCCACCCGGGACCTTGACCCGGGTCAACCCATACCATGTGATGGGAATAGGGTACCATCACTCTGATACAAGAGTATGGGGAGATATGCCGGACATTGAATGTGGTGTGGTGATGGTACTCATATGTTCAGACACTGCGAGAACGCAAGGTTTTCCCGTACTGTGTGAGTACCACCATCATACAGCACGGCTCTGTTGTGCCGCGAGCACAGAGTTCAATGTCTGGTAAGCGCTGTGATTTTCCTATCTAGGGGTAGAAAACTATCCCGGGATAGAGCCCGGTCCGATGATATCGAAGGGTCCGCTTCTCTTCTCTGTTGCTTATGTACGTGAAACGTTCAAGCGAAAGTATTACCGTTGACGTTATCACTTTTAAAAATTTTGTATCAATTTTTCAAACTGACATTGTCAATGCCTATCACATGTCAAAATTTGAAAATGATTGGATAAATAGTTCAGAAGTTATCAGCACTTTACAATTTTGAGTTTTAAGCTATTTTAGCTTGGTTTTATGTCATGTTTCACAATAAAGTCATAAAACCTGATCTAGAGAACCTATGGACCCCAAAAATATGCACAATTATCTTAGTAAGATTTTACTAAAAGTCAGAAAATTTCAAATCTTTTCAAAAACTGTTCTTCGAGATATACACAAAAAGAACACCAGCGTGGTAGATTCTACCCCCTCCCCCTTGGGCTACTGATAGGGTTAACATAGTTATTTCCAAACGAATCTCATGGCTTTTTCCCGATTACTATCAATTATCCCCGTTTCGACTTATTCACCCGATTTGTGAGTACGAAAAAAACGACGGTCTCTACTACTTAATGACGTAGAATATCAACAGGCAAAGGCTTAACTAAAAATGTTTTTTTTTTACCCCAGCAATAATTTTGATAAAATTTTAATTAATAAATTTTTCTACTTGAAATTGATAAATAATTCATTCCAATATCAAAAGAAATCGTCAAAATCACCTGTTTCGGTATCAAAAATATTACAGCTTGATTTTAATTTTTAATTAATTTCAAATGTTTTTCTATCCAATTCGATATTCCTTTTTACGGGTTGGGCGTTAATCTCTTCAAAAAGTATATTTGATGAAATAAGAATATCTGTCCAAATATATTCGCTCAGGAGATTTGGGTAGCATACACATACACATTTCGTCCTTATTGGGACTCATCAGCACTACATACTGCGCCCTGCCTGGCTAGCCAGATTGATTTGCTATGTATATTCAACTGGCACATAGATTCTTGTTTTCAGGAAAACTGAATTTATTAAGGAAAGTCACCTTTCTAAAAGTCGCCTCAGCAGTGATTAGTAGGGCAGGCATTTGTTTGATTTGGGCTATTTTTGGCCAAAATCGTTATTAAATAAGCAAAAAACCTGTTTTAGGCTTGAAATAGTACGAATTTGGGGATATGCGTGAAATAAATTAAATTTCGCGGGAATTTAATTTCGCGGATTAACGATTTTGTAAAATTTCGCGGGAACTTAATTTCGCGGTTTTAGGCAAAATCCGCGAAAACCGCGAAATTTTCTTCCCGCGAAAATTTCTTCCCTTAAGGTAGTTTGAGTCAAATGAATAAAGAACTAGTTTCACCCATTTTTAGCTATTTTCAGTTATTTAAAGCTCTGGGAATTCCTCGATCAAAATATTTCTTAACGTCTCAGATGGATTTTTCTGCTCAGAAAAAAATGTAAAAAGGGGTTTTCCGTCTCAAAATTTAATATTTGAACATGACTTAAATACAACGTTGTTTAAATGTCAATTCACTTCTGGCACAAATAATTTCATTAGTTACTCATATGTTTACAATATTTCTTCCTTTCCGGGGTACATCTGATCCTGTAAACAAAACCCAATCAATTAATCATTAATTTTCTATTTTTATAGCGTTGCCATGGTATTTCATCTATACTTGAATCGACTCCCGTGAACTTATCTGGACAGTTGTATCAAATTGTGTACAATTGAATATTGCGAACAAAATCGTAAACAAAGGATATCGCTCCCTGTGCAAGGAGATTTGATTTTTCTTCTTTTAAACAAATGTTTTCGACGTCAAAAATATGATGGTGTGACAGATTGAAAACAATTTTCGAAAATTAATTAATTAATTAATAAAAAGGATATTTTGACGTTTATTCGTCTAAAATAATCTTTGATTTTCGATATCTGAAATTTTCGAACAGTATTTTGTTGGCAAGAAACAGGTGCGGATTGAAAATATTATATTCAATATTCTCACAACGAAGAAACCGAAAATTTAGCACAGGGAGTTAATTCGATAAGTCTTCGAAGAGGAAGAGTACACAAGGGCCGTACTTATCGGGAAAGTTAACATAATTAACTCACAAAGACAAAGTTAAAAGTCATTAAAAATGATATTGTGTCGTACCAAATTACCGATTTATTTGTGTGCACTTCAAGTTATATTTATTTGGTTAGTGGAAGCTTATATTTTCGATATGGTCGCTAAAAATGAAGTACCTACTCGTGACCCTGTGGATGAGATTTCAACAGAATTGAAACAAGTCTGTTTTTCGAAATGTCATTACATGCCGAAATCTTGTCAATCGATGATCATTGAGTCTGTTGGCGAACGTAATTTCATTTGCAAGTTTTATGATTTTACTTTTGATTTCCATCCTGAACTTCAGGGGTATACTGGTAAGTCTTGCTATTTTTATTTTCCTTTTTTCCTTTTCATTGAATGGGCTCTTCCAGAAAACTTTTGTAAATGGGGGGTGGAGGATATATTAAGGATATTTTGTCCGGGGGGTAATGAAAATCTGCAAAATTTGCCTTGTTTTAGGGGCAAACTTTCCGCTCTGATTAGAGGTGATTTTGAATTTCCGGGGGGGGGGGGTAAATTTCCAAAAATGTTATAATACTAGGTCCGACTTCCCTAGGATTGATTCTCGACAAGCGTGTGTAGTCATTACATTGACGCTCTCTCACAGATACACTTCGTTTCTAGTTGTAAACTTGAGTCCAATCCCCTTGTTGAGTTGGGGTTTATACGCAATTTTTACCTTCATGCTTGAGTTTAGTCAGTTTTCACCAATGTCCAGAATTACATTAAATGTTTTATTTTAACATATATGTTACCGTTTCATATAAGACGCGTGTTTCATATCGGGACATTGTCTGCCTATTTGTTATATTATGCTGATATAAACAAAATAATGTTTTTCTTTTCCTCTTTTCTGACCAGTCTTGCTCCGCATCCGTACTAATCAAATGTAAAAAAGCGATATCACTCTTATTTTAAAAACAAAACCTTTAATTTTCAATCCTTTTTGGTCTTTGTTCTTTCATAGGTATCTCATCGTCAACGCTTTATTATTCGAAGAAATACTTCAAAAAAGATTGCCACGCTTGGTTTCTATCCGGCGCTAGAGAAGATGGCCCTTATGACATCCTCATCGCAGGAAAATATCCTGAAACAGTAATATGCAAGATGGTCGATGATGGATCTAAGATGGAAGGAGGCTGGATAATGGCTTTGAACAAAACCAGGACTCATACACATGGCGAATCAAATGATTTTGAGCTTTATTGGGAAGACTATAAAAATGGTTTCGAGGTCAACTCTGGGCTCTACTTGGGCAATGAATATCTTCATTTGTTGACGGAATATGAACATCAACAATTGTGGGCCATCTATGATCACGAAAGGAGAGAAGAATTCTACCCCAAAGTCATAGTGAAAGCGGAAGCTGATAATTACACAATTCTTTTGGATGGTGCCACGTCTAGGCATGAAAGCTTTGGTGGAATGGTACACGGAAACCCTTTTAGTGCAAGACTCGGCCCAAATGTAAATGAACATAATCCTACTTGCCCACTTAGAAAATTAGGCTACTGGTATTTGCCTATACAACCACCAACTACTAATATACAACCATGCAGAGACTATTATAGACTATTTGACCCAAGCACCAAAGGAAATAATCGTTTTAAAGTGAAATATGCCTACATTTTGCTTCGCCCTAAACTTTGATGGATTCACCGCATTCATTAAATGTTTTTAAATTTTGCAAACAATCGATTCAAGAAGCGTCTAGATTTTTGAAGCAGTGAAATGTGGCTAGCCGTGAAATGTCTTTTTTTACTTGACAACTTACAAACCTTTTTAAACAGAAAAAAAATTGACGACTTGAAAAATGGCTGGCGTACACGTATGTTTTTTTTATAAGCATATGTTTTTTGGGAAACAAGCACAGTTATGCTTAGGGATATTGTAGACTCAAATTATGTTTATCATATGCTTAATTTTCCTAAAAATTTAGTCTCCAATTTTTTCCAAAATCTGTCGTTGTTATACATGACGATAGGCAAATAAGTAATGACACAAAAAAAATTCAGGAAAGTTGTGAACGATGGCCGCGTTAACGCTTGTATGTTTTCTTTCCACGTGAGTTTTAATGGCGTTTTTTGGACAAAAATGTCTTTCATCCACCAAATTTTCAAGTTAACCGCCAAATTAAATTCCCTCTGAAAAAACTTTTTGGGCCATCCACCAAATTAAATAACGGCCAAAATTTCTTTCTTTAAGGTATTTGACATCAAAGTGAATTCTTATATCGAAGTTCTTAGAGACGCACAAAATTTTGAGCTGGTTTTTTACCTGGTAAACTTCACGGAATCCCTTTTTGTGGTGTTACCATGCAGAATATGAAACCACTTATTTTCACTTTGTAAGAAAATAAACAAAAAGATTCTTATTCAAAATCGGATTCTTCCTCTACAGTTTTTAACAATTTGACTTTGATAATTCTTTATTGGAAGAACGTACTTTCGCAAGCAGAAACTTTCGCGAATCAAGACATAAAAATGAAAATATTCACACTAATAATGGTTTGAAACTTTTGTCTTTTGACTTATGAAACTTAAAACAGACTTTAAAGTGCCATAAATCTTCCATTTTATTTTAAGTTAGAAGTTTTAAAGATTTTTTATTTTGGCAAGAATTTTTTGCGAGCATTTACACTTTCTGTACTTCTAAAATATCGTGAAAATTGATATAGTAAATTTAACATTATCATTATCATTATTTCTTATTTTTCGTTAACCGTTCTATTATTTTAAAATAAATTTAAATTTGATGTATTTACTTTGAAAAACTAAATTTAAGAGTTTATGGGATCTGGAACATAATGTTTTTCAAAGAGGAAAGCATGAAAGCATGTGCCTAAGTTACTACCCCCCCCCCTTCGGGCACAGATTTTACTGAACCATTTTAGGCGCTGCAGGAACCCCGGTTTGAAAAAAAACGGAATACAATTTCTACTTTTGACACCTTGTATGTTTTCCCTTTCAACGACGTTTTCCCCGTTACCCTTTGAAATTATTAAGAACATTGTCCTTTATTAGTCAACTCTAATTTTTCAGGGCCTGACGTTTTCTGAGCAAGGACACTTGTATAGTTGCAGTGGACTTTCATTATTTCGATTTCGAACTTCGTCAAGGAAAAACCTTATAAAATACTTTACATAACTCAAATTTCTCTGTCACTGGACATCTAAATGGCATTCCTGTTAAAGCTCGTATCAGTGACAGTCAACAATAAATTAGCGAGTGCTGTATCTCACCGAAAACCGAGATTTCTTATTCTGTACAGTAAAGAATCCTCAACGTTTAGTATAGACTAACAGCTAATTATTTCTCCGCTATACAATTGCCTTTGTTTCATCAACCTAAAAGTTGCTTATGGATTTTAAAGGAAAACGCTACATATAAACTTCCAAAATTTCGCATTCTACCTGCTCGAGGAAATCAATGAGGTGAATTTTGCGAGTCTGTAGTTTTTTCCGTGTTTAAGTCTAAACAGAGCTTTACGCCGAGAATACATTCGAATTTTCAAATGTAAACAGCGCTTTGAAAATCGAATGTTTTTGAGTGTTCACACGAGCGCGCAAATGTTTTCGAATGTTTTGAAACAATTTATTTTAGTAAGTACGTTCAATCTGGACAGTCTGGAAAATGTTGTTTGTCACTCGATCTTTCGAAATCATTGAAATCTTTTTTTCTAAGAGGGGAAGGACTCTGATATTTTCTTTTTCTAAATGTTGCATACCGGTATTATTTTCATTTAACAGAGTCAAAGTGTATTTTCTTTCAAAGAATTATGATTTATAATCAGGAAATACTTCTTAGTAATTTTAACTGTATTTTGGATGCACAAGTTTATTGGAAGGGCATTATTTTTGCCCAGAGTTATAGCTTCAGTTTTCATTTTTATTCACTTCTTTGTTGTTTACAATTCTTTATTTTATTCTCCAAAAAGCTTTAGATTTTTTTTGGTGTTGTCAATGATGATGATGTTAGTGCAATTTAAGAACGAAGAAGATGGGAAGAAGAAAAAACCGAGCTTTTTTCAGTTTTGAGATGTTTTTGAATTTGAAATGCGTGCTGGAGCTCAACTGCAATAAAACAAAGGTTAGTTAACTTTTATTAATTGTGGATTCTTGATATTATTCAAGTCGCAGATGACAAGAGCAAGAGAATTCTCTCACTGTCAACTGAAGAAGGAGTTGTGGTACCACCTCAAAATTGGTCGAAATTCATGGAGAATCCAGCCTGACTCAGCTCATTATTATTTGCTGGCAAATGCTAAACCCCCTTCACTCTCCTCACTTTAGATATTTAATTTCCCTACATTAGAGCTAAGGCTCTTTCATTTTCTAATATCCCTGTTCTGGCAGAATGTAGATTAAAATGCTATGTTATGCTATTATGGTCTTTATAAAGAGAATGGAAGTAAAAGATGGGTATTTTATGCTAACCATCCCTGTCTCACTGAAAGTTTTATCTCTAAGGTTATGGATTGATGACACAAATCTTGATTTATATTAGATTTATTTATATTCTTTCTTTTTCTTCAGGATGTAGAAAAAATGGATTTCAGATGGTTTTGGAGTCATTTTTTTCTGTATTTTTTATGTCTGAGCTACAGAAAGTTTAAAATATATTGTGCATTGTGTATCAAAAAGTCACCTTGTCTCGTTCTTCTAAATCTGATGTCTAGTCCTTCTAGTTTAGATACATCCCCGTCCTATGAATGAGCTATAAAATATTTCACAAGAAGAATAAAATTCATTCATTTCTTTCCTTTCAATTTTTGCAAGCTTCTTGATTTTTGAAGTTCATTTTGAGACATTTCGCCTCTTTTTCTTCCCCGCCTCCTTCTTAAAAAAAATTCACTTTTTTCTACGCCAATCAGATCTCACGTCTTTTTCCCGATCAGCCAATCACAATGGCTTGTAGAGGGCATTGCGTAATTTTTTGTCTGGTCTGTAATTTTGATGTTTTCTCGAATCCAATGAATTTTCTTTAGCAGAGTAATGGGGCCCACTAAACCTGCAAATGCAGCGATTGTATTGGCTATCAAAAAGCCATTTTAGATTTTCTTGAAAGCCAGATAAATTGCGGACCGAACCGTGGGTCGGGGCTATTTTTTCATGGTCCCTATCTCGAATAACAGGAGATCAAAGTCTGGACTTCGAAGATTCCTTTGACAAAATAACTTCCTGAAGAAAATATTTAAGCCATAAAATTAGCCCCGACCCTAGATCAGGTGCCCCTATGTGCAGGCCACCCTAAACAGTTGTTTTTGACCCTTAACTCTCGGCCGAGTCGTTGCTTTTTTTGATAAACAGCAATTTTGGGACCTTACTTCAGTGGTCGCTTACTCGCGGTTTTTGACAGTTTTAACAAAAGAGTTTGCCCTAAACTTCAGTTAAAAGGTTATATTTTCACAATAAATCAATTACACAATATTCTGAACTTCTTTATACGTTTAAATTTGAGCTCAATACTCTTCATTATGAAAATCGCAAAATTTGATAAATTTTACAGACCAGAAAATTCACCTCATTGACACACTCGAGTGTACACATGAGATTTGTTATTGAAATATGTGCTTTTTTTATGTCAAATACAGTAATGCCCAAAATATCGAAAACCACCTTTTAAAACGATTATGGTATTGAACGAACGAACGAACGAACGAACGAACGAACGAACGAACGAACGAACGAACGAACGAACGAAACGAACGAACGAACGAACGAACGAACGAACGAACGAACGAACGAACGAACGAACGAACGAACGAACGAACGAACGAACGAACGAACGAACGAACGAACGAAAATTTCATCACGCTTTAAGTTTAATCCTTACTGTATTTCTATCAAATTCATAATCCCAGCATCACTGTTCAATCCACTAAAGAACTTTATTTCCTTGCATAATAATTGTATCACCAAAACTTGCTGTTACAAATTGAATAGAATTATGATAAAATCAATTTTAATGTCATTTTAACAAATTGCCTTTCAGACAGGCTTAAAATTTGCTTTTCTCGCTTATAAAACAGATGAAGTTAATTTCAATTTGACAAGGAGGTAAGACGAATTTGATAATTTTTTTATTATACCGTTAATTCAAATTTTAAAAAGGTTTAAAAAAAAATAAGTTTGAGTTTAATATCAGTATCGACCCAGTGATATTAATAGTGGAGTTTTATCTTGACTATTTGTACAAGACCTTTTTGATTACCCACTTGATCAATAATGGTCATCAAAAAGGTCTTGGTAGAAAATATTGGAGAAAACACCCTCTAACCTACTTGCCCGATGATGGGAGACACATTTCTCGAAACGAAGCCAAAGGTAAATCTTATGATGCAAACCATAATGAACTTCCAATATTAAGATTGTACGTTTGTAAACTACGAAAACTATTTAATTCTGAAAATTGTTATCATTTTTATGCCTTTATATTCCAAATAATACTTGATAACGTTTTGTCCAACATTCCACTAAAGGTTGCATAATGACAAAAAGTTAAAAACTCTTTGACTCATGTAAAGGATATATACATAAAAATTTGTTAAAGCCTACAAGCTAGTTTTTACGATGGATATGAAACAAGAATTAGGTGTTGAAAGATTTCCATCTTACGATTACAGAGATTACCAATCAAAAAAGACTGGTACGGAATCGGAAGAAGATCACGTGACTAATGGTGACGTCATCATAAAAATGCATCCGTTTGTCCGCCAGACAACAGTCACGTCCGCTTTCGGTCGCCAGTCGACGTTTGATTTGCTTGATGATGAAGTGTTGTTAAGCACAGATGACAAAAAACGCAGGAAAAGACTAAGTAAGAGTTACAGTTAATTACCCTAAGTGGATAAATTTTTTCGAGTTGACCTTTTCAGATGAGATGGAGTTTTTATAAGATACTTTAATAATTGGTCATTTGAAGTAGTAAAAATGGACACGTTCTTTAGAAAATGTAACAAAATTGTTTTATTACTGGTTAACGACCAACGAAATCAAATAAGAGCTTGTAGAAACTCCATCTCATCCCGACTTTTTCCACGAGTTGTAAATTTCGCGTATTGATCACTTTTTCAAATGTTTCTTTCATTGCCCTGGGAGTTTCGGCACAAATCCTGAATTTAGAAATTTTAGCCAAGACTTTACTGTGGCCTCTTACAAAGTCATATAGCACAGGGTTTTGACAAAAAGGACCATTCATTTACTTTTGTCACCTTCTTCAGCTCGTCGTGGTGTTTTGATTCTTATCTTGGGATCATTCATTGTTCTTTGCGCTGCTGGAGGTCTGGGAACAATGGCTTATTTCCATAAGAAGGCGTGGCACCGTGTGAAATACGTAAGAAATATTTCTCCTTATTTTGATTGTTGCTCTTTCAAAGTTAAGTAATAACAATATACTAAGAATATCACCGTCTTGGAGTTCGGCAACAGAACCTATGATTGCAATTTTTAGTGTATTTTTAACCTGAAAATTGCCAATTACCACCCAAAAATCATACCAGTCTATATTCCGCCCTTAAGTGTTTTCACAATTCTTTATTAAGCCTTACTTTTAATGGCACCTTACAGCCTGAAAATTGAAAAAAAGTCTTTCTCTATCATGTTGAGGTTCAGTCAAGGGCTGTCAAGTCATTATTTCTAATTTCTACTCGACTTAGTCTATTATTCTTTTTTTATAGGGTCGCCTTGCAATGGTACTAGATGCTTCACCAAATAACAATACAAAAATCACAATGCATTTGTACGAATTGTCGGCGAAAGACCGAATATCTGAAATTGATCAATCTGCATGTCAGGGTATGTACCCAAAATCATCGTATACACGCTTTTTTTTTTATAAGAATACACTTTATAAGAATGTCCATGATGAAAATGGCCAAAAAATTAAGAATATGCTAAGAATATCACCATCATGGAATTTTGAGACGTATGTACTAAATGTTAAATATAGTCTGAATTAGGATCCTAACCTAAGAATGCTGTAAGAATATTTTAGGATGATTTTCCCAAAAAAGTTAAGAATATCCATGATGAAATGGATTTACACCATTCTTATAAAAAAAAAAGCGTGTACGTCAGGGTTGTCTTGCAAGAAATCACAGTATTCTCATGACATTTTCTTGTTTCATTGAGCTCCAATTTTTGCATATTCTCACTATGTTTTTTTCCTTTCTAAAGTAAGAATATTTTGATGAATTAGTTTCTTCAAAAGAAGAAGAAATTGCGAAAGTCCCGACGGGTCCCTTATTTTCTTACAGAAGCTCCCTTCGATTATTTCGAATAGGTTTCTGATAAAGATTTTTTATTTATGGAATATAAAATCATTTTTCAGGTCTAAAACCTAAGCATATTACCTTATGTATCAATCAAACGCTCAAAGATTATTCTGATATTGGTCCTAAAATTCCGCTGCATGTGCTTTATAGAAAAGGTGCAAATGAAAGGTAAGCTTCGTTTTTTCCATTGTTTTGTTCCATTGTTTTTTAGAGTTGATGAATCGATCGATCAATCAACCATCTAATATAAAAAACTGCACTACTTCTATAATATCCTACTGACCTTTATCCCTGGACCAAACTATGTCCGTCATCTTTGACCCTGTATCACTGAATTCTTATCCGTGAAATGCTGTGGACGAAAAGTCACACAAGGTTTATCTTTTGGGAAATTATCTTAGTAGAAAGTCTCAATACAATGAAAATATTGTTTCTTTTCTAGTATGATGGCCTACTTTAAGGGGAATCTGACCAATCAAATATCGCCACCAAGTTTTGAAGAAGTTGACGAAAACAAAAAACTGATTTTTCTCTGGCTAATGATTTATCGAAATCTGAAATCGGTAGGTAATAAAATCAATTAGCGGCTAGAGATTGAGGAACTGGGTACTGCAATGGCTGATCGCGAGCTGTGGAGGGAGGGCTATTGTTTGTTTCTGACCTGTCCATTTGGACCTAGATCAAAGGATGATTATTTAAATTTTACTTGGTATTTCCAGCTATTTAGTTTAAATGAATAATTGCATTCACCTGATAGAAAAATACCAGAGCTTTGAGCACGGGCTCAAAAAGAGGTATTCTTAAGACTCAAATTCTGCATTCTTGTAATCTAAAAATGAAGCTCAAGCAAAAGTAGACTCTACAGCCATTAACTTATTTTTAAATGATTTGTGCATCCGTTAGATGAGATTTTCTATTCAAGTCAAAGAGTAGAGTAAAGTGCACACAAGTCTGCGTAGATTTCTTTTCGAGAAAGATGTTGAAAAATATTGATTGTTTTGTCAACATTATTGCCTTGGGAATGCAAGAATTCTTCTTCCCTTGCTGTTGTCTTTGTAAAACTTATATCCCAATTTTCTCAACCAGTATTCAATAAAAAGTTCATTACTGCATTAACGTAGAGAATATAATATGCTCAAAACACGAATCCTTTGAAATAAGAGCTAGATACACTACACAATATATTGTCAGGCAATATATTGAAAAAGGTGACCCCGGGGGGGGGGGTACTACCCTTGTCGACCGACGGGGGTGCTCCGCTAAGGTTCGAAAAATGGACCCTACGTGGGACTCGAAATTTGCGAAAAAAGTGACCCTGAATGGGACTGAAATTCCAAAATTTTCTACTTTTTCCCCAAATTTTCCAGAAATAGGCACCCTACGAGGGACTGATTTTTCTATTTTGGTGTTTTTGCGACCCTACCTGGGACTCGTGGAGGTTAAAAAGGGTACCCTGACCAGCGGAGCATCCCCGTAACCCATTTTGCCCTAGTACCCCCCCCCCCCCGGGAGGTGACCCCAATATATTGTCAGCTCGATTTGCAATACTTCAACAATACAGGGGATTGTTTACAAAAAGAAACTTTTTTTATAATAGGGCACCTGTTGTATACGTCGTACATTACGGTCCGAAAACGATTTTGTCAAATATTGTTCGTCAATATATTGTGTAGTCTAATTTAGCCCTATATGATCAATAGTGTACACTTTCTTTAAATTTCTAAGCAAATACTAGACTATGCTATAGTCAAAGACAAATCACTATCTAAGAAATAAGCCCGGTGGAGCCAAAGAAAATTCGCAAACGGGTTTTTTTGCCGAAAAGAATTTGCAATCGGTAGTGTTTGCCAGTCTTCGAAACTCTCGGCGATTTTTTTCCCGTATACCGCCATATACACCACATGCCTTTACTATACTACTACAGTGCCGTAGCAACTGGGGGCTATGCCCCCCCCCCCAATAATTTTTTCAAAAATAGTTATTTTGCAAAATGCAAAGTTTTTCTTTTTTAATTTGTCATAATTGTCACAATTGAGTTCATTTTCAAGCAATCTAAAGCTCAAATTTTCAAAATTTGCCCCCTCGGGACAAACCATGGTTGGCCCTCGCGGTGTCACTAAACACCCCAATATGGAAATGCTTCCTACGGCACTGGTACTATACTACCCAACAAATACTAACCTGACTCATCTCGTACTCAGGAAACTTGCACTACTTTTGTTACAATCATAAGAAGATTGAACTAAGGGGTAGGGTACTGTTTCTAGTCAAAAAGCACGATTTATATTTTAGAAATCGTTTAACTTGTTTCGTACAACGAAATCATCAGTTGAATACGTAGGGGAGACGGTACCGTCAAACGGAACAGCAAAAGACACGTTCACGGCGTCTGATGGAGTTGTTCTGACAAGCTTTAGAATACCGAAAGAAGATATCTTCAACAAGCAGCGTTTAGTGTTGGTAAAGGTAAATACTTATATATTTTTTCATAAGAACATGCAATCATGGTTGAAATATATTGAGAATTCGGGTTATTTTAACGTTTTTCAAGATTTAAAGTTCCGGCGAGAAAGTCGATTTTGGGTTATCTCTTTAATTTAATCAAATATTTCAATTTGGGAGGGGTTGGCAAACTTCCAGGCTATATTCTGAGCCTTATTGGACTATTTTTGAACTTTTGGATCTTCAGATCCTAAGGTCTTAAGTCTAGCGATAAAACTCAGAGTTAAAACTCTCCCCTTCAAACCTACTTTAGAGCACTTACAGATGGATTGTAGTTTCAAAAGTTCCCGGCGAATTTCCTTTTTTCTCAAATATGACCTTGATTGTGGCTTCAATGACCAAAATATTGAGGATAACTTAAGAACATTTTAAGGCTTTGCGGATTCTAAAACATTCAATTTGTTAGGAAATTACTCAAAAATACTCACAAAAAAGGCGAAAATAAGAATAATTATAAGAACATTTTTTTGCTTAAAGCTAAGAACATCTGAAAGCAAAAAACGTATACTACAAAATTAAAAAACACTTAAAATTTATTTCAACGTTCAGCTAACGTTATATGGACACAGTCAGGGGACGTCGGAACAACGTTGTGTGCCGCCCCCCTTACAATGGTCAATTATACTTAAGGCGTTTAACACGTTCAAATATTTTTACTCGGTGAAGGTAGAAAATATTATAAACAACTCACCAAAAACTCGATTTTTACTCACTCAGTGGATATTGAACCTCCATTGGGAAAATGGTGATACGGGGTCCCATAGATTGACTGAAGTTTTCAATTTTCACCGAATGTAATGTTTTTTATTTAAAAATATACCTGTAAACATCATACAAGATTTCTAATTTTCATATTCATCTTCAAGCCTCAGCAAAAGTGATGACGTCATATGGGGACCAGCAAAATGGTCAAATTTTTTCTCACCACTCGTTTTTATAATTTCTTATAGACCTAATTGATCATTTAAAAAAGTTAGTTTGCTTGGAACAAGTCTGCGCACACGAAGGATGTTTTCAGAGCATAGTGACTCTCGCTATTTGATTTGTGTATTTCTTTCTTCAGAGTTTCAATACAAATGAAAGCAATATAAACGATCCTTGCGGAGAAAAAGGATCAGTGAAATATATCACAACAACTCATTCTTGGTCAAAAAATGATACAACAGGTATGTTTTGTGGTACACCCTTTTGTTCCGGAGGGGGGAAATCGATCTGAATACTGGCCCAAAATTAGGCCTTTTGGATCGGTACAGTGCGGGTTTGTTGTTTTCACTTTTTACACCCAAGTGAATTTTTAAAGACATTTACTTCGCGAAAAAGGCCAAAATTCGTGAAGATCGCGAAGGTTTCTGCTCGCTAAAGTTTGTACGCCTAAAGGCCCTAAAGATATAAAGGTCATTTCTCTCATCGATGTTTTTATATGACTAGTTGGCCTTTTAGAGTAAAATATACCATACAATGCACTTTGTTATCTAAAGACTGCCTGCTTGAAAAGCCTGGTAGCAATCGTGATGAGCTGCAGTAGACTTCCATCCATTCGAATTCGAAGCAGAAACCTTCATGAAATACTTTCATTAACTCAAATTTCTCTGTTAATACAGCTTCACAACGACTTTCCTGTTGAAGCTCGTATCAGTGAGAGTCAACAATAGATTAGCGAGTGCCTCACCTAAAACCGGGATTTTTTATTCTGCACTGAAAAACAATCTGTGACGTCTGAAACATGCTAACACTAGGTATTTTCTTTTTTATAAGAGTACAATATTTCATTGCTTGGGACTGAAGATTTTGAAACATGTATCGAATCCCTCAAAACAGCACTGTCCATAGAAAATCAAGATGACTCTTCGTTGCATGACTTGACAAAATTGAAAGACAAATTTCTAACACAAAGCCAGGTAATATTGGTAACAATAGAATGTTATTTTCTCGCAAAATAAGGTGTGTTTTCGGTCCAAATCTTAAAAATACCGTACGACAACTTCCTAAGAGTTCGTACAAGGTTATTAAATTGGAACAAATTCTCCATCTGTCAAGAAGTCTTTGTTTAATTCGAATCATTAGTATGTTTTTCAATTTTTTAGAATTAATAAGCTCAATACCTAACCTACTCAGGGGTCACATAGTGAGTGGCAGATTTTTTTTTAACCATTTTTTGCAAAAACTTTGGAGGAGCATCACCATAATTAAGACATCTTGAGAAGGAAGTTATTCTTTGAAGATAAAATCTCTTGTGGAGGCTGTTTTGACTTTATATAAACTATTTTATCTCTTTTTTAGATTCTTATATCAAGTAGTAACATTGAACAGAGTTTGGAGTCGATGAATAATGAGTCATATTCTCTTGATTATCTTTACAACAAGACAGCAATAGGATGTGCAAGCTCTGTAGAGGTAATTTTTAAATCTTTTCTTTTTTACCCTTTGGCTAAATAATTGAAAACGATAGGATTACTACAGTTGATCTTCAAGAGACATGGGACTTTCTTTGATCAAATAAAAAATATGGATAGGGAGAGAGTTTTTGGACAAAGTTTGCAAAATGTATGGATGAAATCCGTATAAAGCAATTTACTGAATTCATTTAGTGAGACACTGGTGTAAACTTGAATTTCTGACATGTGAATTTCATTTTTTCATAGGATAAACGCAAGCAATGTTTTGGGGCAGTAGTCGAACTATTTTTCCTTAAAAATGTCCTGAAAATCGATTCAACAAAAAATTATTTTAAAAAGGTAAATTACAAATTTATTCATTCTAAAATCAATTTGATCGCACTCACAAGTCATTCTTATAAGCTATTCGCAACTTTATAAAAGCAGGTTAATTTTTTTCCTATTTAGAAACGACGCTTAATTGAGTTTAATTTCCAAAATTTAATCAAAGTTCTCTGACACCCCTGTCTCACAGCCCCGGTGGAACTTTTTCCCACAGTGGAGTCAAAAATTTCTATCGAAATCCCAATGGGGATAGAAATTCTATTGTTCCCGAGCTTAAAATATCCAGTGGGGATGGTTTTGGACAGCAAATTTTTGCATTGTATTTCGAATGGGGATGAAAAGCAAGTCAATTTCCCAGTGGGGCTGAAATTATAGGGTATTTTGTCCACCGGGGACGAAATTTTTTTGGCCAAATTTTTCAGTGGGGCTGGGGTCCCAGTGGGTCTCTGTTTCTTCAAAATTTTGTAATTTTTTTACCTTACCTAATATATAAAATTCCCTAAAGCTTTTTTCACATGTACGAAAAATTTTACTTAAGACCTTGAAGATTGGGGAATTTCCCTAAGCTTACGTAGTGTTTTAAGGCCTTATGTAGTTGCTTACGAACGATTTTCCGTAAGGTATAAAGTAAAATTTTACGTTGTGAAAAAAGCTTAAAGGACTAAAGGTAGTTGCAAAATTTACCCCGTCCAGTAGTACACATACTAATATCAATTTTTGCCTAGTTGTCACTCTTACCCTATAAATGCGATATAAAAAAGCTTGCATAGGTCATGGATAGGTAGTTTTATAATATTTTCATAATCTTCTCTATTTTAGGTAACAGATATGCCAAATTGGACTCTCGGTTGGTTGAACGAAAAATATCACACCCAAAATACACAAACTGCAAAACGAGAATTATTTTCACCAAAAACTTATGAGAAATATGAAAAGATTTCTGGCACAATATTTACTCCCCTGGCTGTTGTTTTTGGGTTCATTTTAATTATTGGATTAATTTTTGTCATTATTGGAAACGCACATTTACCGTAATTTGTTTTTATCAACGATTTATTTATATATTATTGAAATAAAATTGAAAAATAAATCCCAAAAAATAATTACGTGACCGACCTAGTGAAGGTTCGATAAAGTACTTATGGTCCAAAATAATTTCCTGGAAACATGTCACCAAATTTCTTAAGACCCTAAGAATAGAATAAGACTAAGACTTTATTCATTCATCTAATAGTAATCCACTTATTCTGCTTCCGCATGGCTGTTTAGTGGAAGTAATTTTTGCCAAAAAAAATCGAAGTCAAAACATTTGAGGTTCAACTTTTTATGGGAGCATAATGAAACTTTTATCAAACCATTTTTAGTCACTTTTGTCAAACCTAAAAGAATCACGAGAAAAATAATAATAATGACAGGTCTTCTATATATATACCCCCAGCGGTTTGCGTGATGGCGTGATTGGGACATTTTTCTTGCGTGATCAAGATTTCGGCGTGATGCGTGATGGAGAAATTTTTTTTGCGTGATGGCGTGATTAGGAGTGCCGCTGGGGGGGGGGGGGGCTCTTCTACAATCATGGACGAAAATTGTGAGACAACCCTCCTTACCCCCAGTGGCAATGTTGAAGAGCATTGGAAAAGTCGGTGGGAAGGTCGTTCGCACTAAACATTACCACTGGGGGGAGACCATTCCATGGTTTTTCCAGAGCATTTTCCAGTGTTTTTCTCAAACATTTAAAGTCCATGATTGTATGTCAAAATTTACTGATTCAAAAAATGCAAACTACTACAAACACTTTTTCAAATTCGCTTTGTCTAACAAAATATGTTTTAAGTGGCATGCTCCGAAAAATTCAAAAGCTTTTAGACAGCTGGAAAATTATTTCCACGAAGGCTAAAATCATTGTGCAAAAATTGCCAGAGTTGTCATGCTCAAAGTTTATAGACACATGCATATAGACATTCTCACACTCTTAGCTCAATTAAAGTTGAGAACTGAGGATGACTCGATGACTGTAAATAAGCTGGAGTTTTTACAAGATACTTCACTAATTATTGGTCATTTGAAGTGATAGAGATGACGCGTTCTTTAGAAAAAGTAATAAGATTCTTTTATTACATCTTAACGACCAACCAAATCAGAGCTTGTAAAAACTCCAGCTTGTCCCAAATTAGCAATTGTTCATGTCAAAACTTTGATTTGTTACTGCCCTTACAGGGCCCGCGGCACGATTTTGAAAGCGAGGGGGCCAACAAAAATATAGAAACCATGGTTTGCGCCGACGGGCGGGAAAATTTTCGATTTTGACCTGTCTTGACTCAACTTAATAATCACCCTCGACTCCATGGCTTATCTAACCCATTGAGTTTCAAGCCCGAAGGGCTAGAGGTCAATCTCTAACCTTTCTCAGGCAAGAAAAATTGAAGCCTTAAAATATGCGCCGTATTTTTGATGACGGATTGAATCTAGCAATTCCTTTGTTTTTGAGTGATATATTTTTCAAAATTAAGCGGTAAATTTTAGTTTCAATCTGTCATTTGTGTAAAAACCAGGCGGGTCGCTCAAGGCCGCGCAACTTTGGTAGGATTTGTTGGCTTCAAATCCTACCAAAGAGATTGACCTCTAGCCCTTCGGGCTTGAAACTCAATGATCTAACCCCCTTACGCTATTGATGATTCTGATGGACGCGTTGACGGGGGATATAAGCCCTGGTGCACTTTAAAAACGAAAGTACTTTTAGGCATGTACGCGAAACGTATGTCGATTAGCATAATCCCGCCATTTTACAAATTCCGAGAATTTGAAAAAATCAAAACAAACTAAATGTAATTTGTGTAATGAATGGCTGATGTAAATAGTAAATTTAAAAGTCAAAGACAGACTCTCAACATGAAGAAGTTGAAGTATGAAGAACTCTTGGCAAACCAATCAATTGACAAAATTGCAAAATGTCATTTAAACGAAACTTGATTGGCAGAGAAAGATATACTACGAGACCTTGATAAGCAGTCTATCCCTGCACTGAGCGAACTGGAACTGCTTGTAAAACGATTTTTTACAGAAATACAAAATGACCATGGAAAATAGTTTAAAGATTCACTCGAAAAGACCCTCTGCTGTCCACATATAATTGTTTTGCTTGAACTGATTTCCAACAGCAATCTTGCATGTTTCTTTATAATCTGATCACTCGTGATGAATGACTGACTGATGTTTATACATTTTGACATCTATCTTGTCCATGACCATGGGCATCAGGAGTATTAAAAAGAAAAAAGCATACATCTCCAGTGATTGCTTGACTGGTAGTCAAAATGAACTGATCGGTGAAGAAGCTTTTTCAGAAAAACTTGAGACTACGTACAATACAAACTCACTGCAAAAATGTTCTGGTTATGGTTTATTATACAATTAAACGCTTGGCAATTATGTGAACAATTTTAATCAACTGATGAATGTGTAAAAGCAAGAAACTTCAAGTATTGAAAAATAAATAAATCTGTTTCTTTAATGTTTACCACGAAACAATTCTTTAAACATATCCTATTACCACACTGAAAATTTATTTATGTTGACCGTAAATGTAAAAAAGTATACAAACTAGTATGGTACAATGTATATATTGGACTAAATTTGACAAAAAATGTTGAAGCTGGAAGTAGTTTTTTTATCGGTATAAAATTTATGCAAAGATATAACAAATCTGTCATCTAGATTATCAATTATGACATGTTAGACTTTTTTGGATTCCAGTTGAATTTATTCTGACCTAAAGATTATGTTTCACTGTCGTCATCATGTTCTGATTTGCTACATAGCAAAATTTTTGGAAAGTTTTCCATAGAGTCTTCAGTTTTTAACCTATTTTGAGGATAAAATCAAATAGGAGTACAGTCATCTAAAGTAACATTGACAGATTTTTTTTCATAAGCTGTATTAAGTGTCAAATTTTATTATTTTATAGATGAATATTTCTGGACATTGTTTCAAAAGATAGCAATCAACTACATTTTGGTCAAAATTCCAGAATAGAACTTTAAGATTATAATATATATGTCTTTCCAGTTCAAGTTCTGTTATTTTGATACAAAATGATTGAGAAATTTACTAAAAAATTGAATACATATCTCTGCTTATTTTTGTAAATGTCACATTTTCTTTGGAGCAAAGCTGTTTCATTTTAAAGCATCTGATACTTTGAAGCTGAAAGGACTGATAAAACAAGATTAATTTTTGGAACTTTTTTCAATCAAAAATTAGGAACCATTAAAGGCAAAAATAAAATTTGGAATTATTGTACTTTACCTTCACTGTTCTCGGGACTTGACAAAATTGATAATAATACCTTGAAGGAAGAAATTTTGGCAGGAATTTAATTTGGCGGGTGGTTGAAAAAGTTTTTTCAGAGGAATTTAATTTGGTGGATTGCTAGAAAAAAGAAATTAGGCCAGAATTTAATTTGGCAATTGAAGGAAATTTTTAGCCAAAAATTGTCACCAAATAAGCAAAAACCTGTTTTTAAGGCCTGAAATAGCACAAATTTGGAGAATACACGAGATAAATTAAATTTGGCAGGAATTTAATTTGACGTATGGCGGAATTCCTGGTAAATTTGCCAAATTTAATTTCCATCATAATTTATTCCTTTAAGGTAGTCCTTGATTACAATCGACCTCTTTTTAATATTGAAATTCAACAAAATCTAATATTATTTTCAAGCCTTTCCCATGAACATTTTCCATAGGACCAGTAAATATTTCTAATTTTTTTGTTAATTGAATAAAACGAAATGTTCCAAGTTTATTAAAGTTTCATGTAAAATGTATTCCTGCAGATTTCTTTTGATCATCTGCCAAATCTCTAAAAAACTTATTACACCATGTTTTTATTATCAAAACCCTGAGTTTAAAATCGTTTAAAGATTTACAAGAAAAATCTTAAAAATGGCACGTATAAAGATTCACACAAGAATATCAAATTCATTTTACTAGTCAGAAAACTCTTATTAATTAGAATTTAATTCCAAACTCTATACAATGATTCATAGCTAGCATTAAAATTTTCATAAAATTTCAAATTTTACATAATTCAATGTGTTCTCTAAATAAATAAATAAATTCTTAATGAATGATGATATAGTAACAGAACAAAATTCACCAAAATTAGTTATCGCCAAAATTGAAAGAATTGCTTCCTCACCATGCATCACCATAATAAAGGCCCCTAATAAGTTCTTGCCAGAATTAAAATTTCCAGTGATTTTCCTAAGGCGCCATCCACATAGTATGTACGTACTAAGGGGGAGAGGGGGTGTCTTCTCAAAAGCATATGCTTGCGTACAGAGGGGAAGGGGAGGGGTCGAAAGAGAAAGTAAGTACGCAGAAAAAAAACTCACAGCCCTTTTTTTGCTTGTAAAATTGGTTGAAAGAGAATAAAAAGAGAATTATTATTCGCTTGTTCCTTACAAAATATCAGCTGTTTCTCTCTCATAGAAAAAGGGGAAAACCCAAGCCTTTTGAATTTGATCTTTTTTCAGCCAGGGGAGGGGGTGTGAATGAAAAAAGTACGTACTCACCAGGGGGTATAGCTATTTGCATCTGCTTGCCTATAGGGGGAGGGGTATATATATATACTCAATTTTTGACATTTTAGTGGGTATGTACTATGTGGACGGCCCCTAAGTAACCCCAAAGTTCTATTTGAAACAATAATTTTTTAGCATAAAAGAACCACTTTATATACTGAGCTATTTGCCCAAATTAGTTTTTGGCAAAATTAAAAATTGCATTTCTCTTCAAAACCACATTTATAAAAAATTCAATTTTATTTAGCTCCTTGCCAAAATAAGTTCTCTCCAAAGTAATTGTATTCCCCAAATTCTTAAAATTTTCTCGCAATTTTTGCCTCTTGCTGATTTCACCATTTTATCTCCATTTGTCCCTTTTCGTTAAATAATTGTTTAAATTCAGTGAAGTGAAAGTAACAAAGATCAAGCATTTTCACTCTTAATTGTTACACAGTCCATAAAGTGTCCATCAATCTTTTCTTTCTTATTATTTAAACCAGTTAAACATCATAACAGTGGCCAAATGTTTAAAATTAACTTCAACTGACACTCATGACTGAGCAATGCATTTAGTTATTTAGCATCCTGGAAAACCAGGGCTAACAAATAGTGCAATCTCTCAGAGTTTTTATAGCTCATGCTTATTCCAATCAGCCAATTACAATTAGTCACAAAAGCAAGATGCAATGATGATGTTGAGGACATGATACTTTTCATGTTTTTACACACAAAAACATTATATGTTGTTGCACAAAAATCTGATTGAATTCATCCTACTCTGGCTACTGTCACTGTCGTTCATCATTCCCAGCTGTGGTGACATGATATGGGTGGACAATTGGAGTTTACGTTCTTGAGGCTGGATATAAAAATTATATCGGCTACTTTTTGGATGAGCAGAGTCAGCAGCAAAGCATTAGAGCTGTTGAAAATATTTTATTTATTTTTCACCTAATCTAAAAGTGAGAAAGAAAGCAATAATTTCAAGGTTGAAATTTCTTTAGATTTGCTGAGTGTGTTTAAAGCCAGTTAATTTATAGTTTTAACTGTTTAAGACCAGTTCACAGCAATTTAAAAAACAGTAATTGGAAGTTGAGACTTATTGCAAGGCTACTGATTTATTTTGAGCCAGTAAAAAAACATTAAAAGACAGAGGAAAGTCATTCTCTATTCCAAACAACAAACACAGTCATTTTCTACTTGCATTTCCCTTCCAAATGTCCAAATCAACATTATTTTCTTTTCCCATGCCAAATGGTCATACGGAGAAGAACTATTTACAGCATTTTGATATAAATTATTTTAGTAAGTGTGCTCGCAGCTCGGCTGTACTTGTCTTCGCAACATATTGCCCACACTCAAGCTGCCAGAGTCCAAAGGTCGAAAAATATCAAGATTCTTGATATTTTCTCTTCTAAAGTACCAGGGCCCTAAACGATTCCTCCAATTATACGGTACTGGCCTCTTTAAGTCGCAGAATCGTTTATCGGCCCTGGCTCGCGAGGGTGCTTAATAATATCTACATGTTTTGTTTTTTATAAGCATTGCACTTATAAGCATATCTAGGCTCAGATATGGGGAAAAATTAAGCATATGGAAAGCATTACTTGAGCCTACGAAAAATGTTTTTTTCCTGATTTTGACTTTTTTTGGCTGGAATTTTACGGATTTTCAGTATTTCCCTAAATTTATGCTTTAGATTTAAGCATCTCCTCAAGCATTTTTCAGCCTTGCTATCGACCTAAGCATCTCTGAGCCTGTTTTCGTATTTTTGTATGCTTATAAAAAAAACATGTAGTTAAGTCCGGTCCGGTGGTTTATTTAAAAGGCATTTCTGCAATTGTCAAAGGCAGGTTATCGTAAATATATAAAGTGAAGATCAGAGATCTGCCTCAAGGAGAGAAAGTGTTGAAAATACTAAATAAAATAAAGATGAAACATAAAAAGGGACTAGTATTTTTATAATTTTTTCGGGTACGGTCATTTTACACCACTATGCAAAACATCAGAAAAATCTGATATGCCGATCCCGATAAAAGCTGGTAACAGACGAACGATCGAACAGAGGTTAATTCAAAAGACCTTCGAGGAAGGTTAAGAAAAAGACGGTGTAATAGCAAAATTTCAGTTTAAAAAATGTCTTTCGCAGAAAAGCAGATATTTACAAAACAAAGATCAAATAAAAACATACAAAATTTTCCCTGAAATAAGTTCTACCATTGGATTAACGCCTTCCTCCTGGACCACCGCGTCCTCTACCACGTCCTGGGCCGCCACCACGAGCACGGCCTCTTGAAGGTCCACCTCGGCCACGTCCACGCCCGCGCGTACCACGGTCTCCGCCACGTCTTTTTGGTTCATCATCCACGAGCAAAGTATCGAGTGGTAAACTTTCCGGTAAGATAAAATAACGGATGTTGTTTCCACGGATACTGAGTGTTTCTAACTGGACAGGGTCTTTACCTTTCAATGTCATCTTGACCGCTTTTAAATGTGTGTTCATGCTCATATCGACTCCTGGGCATAAGAGAAGAAAATAAAATGCAAATCAAAAGATTCATATAGAAAACACACTCAACCAGCAAAAAGGTGATCCTAAAATTTGGATAAAGAACTTATGTAAACTCGATCTGAAACCAATAGAATATTGAACCTTACAGCTCTTTATTCAAACAGGAGCTCCGCAATGGACTTTTCCTACTATTGAAACGCCTCGTTGAAGCAATAACTTAACTCTTCCCAGGCCCAAAACAAATAATTTGTTGATAAAAGAGACAAGGTTTCTCAAAAAATCTGCAAGCTTCGAATCAAATCCAACACTTTCTTATTAATACAGGCTGCCAAAAAGTTTAGGAAATGCAGGGAAATGAAACACAGACAGACCATTGAGTTGAAACCCTGAAGGGGCTAGAGAGGAAGCTCTTGGGTGAGAATCGAGGCCACTTATCTCCCATCTAAAACGCATGACGAGTGATTTTCGAGAAAACAAAGAAAGCTCTATATTCAAAAAAAAATTTAACACTGTGAAAGTTTCTGACTTGTAATATAATCCTATTAGCAGCATGTATACCAAAATTTGCAATTATACACCAATCAGATCAGGTTTTATGACTTTTTTGTGCAGGCTTATCTAAAACCCTGTAAAATCCCAAAATATTAGATTTAGCATAACTTTTGATCTAGGCATACAACTGGCTTCAAATTTTGACAGGTTTTAGGTATCAATAATAAATTTTCAAAAAATATTTCAAAAATTTTCAAAAACTGATGACGTCATCACAAATGACGTCATTGTTTTTTTTGAAAAAATGTACTCATTTTCTTCATGGATTTTTAAACGTTCATTTTATTAGTATGTTTAAAACTGTCATCATGACGTCATCACCTTTATGATGACGTCATCAACCCAAATTTTTTTCTATGAACTCCTTTTGTGGTAGAGAACATTTCTGCCAAGTTTCAAGTCCATATCTTTTCTAGATCAGCCTACGTAGACACTTTCTGATTCTAGTTGATCTAAGTTTACCACAGGGCATCATTGAAAATGTTTTCAGAAAACAACTTACCAGTAATTGTTCCATGACAAACTGTTCCATTCTTCAACTCCACTGTCACAGTCTCGTGACTCAACTTCATCAAAAACCTGCAGACAAAGAAAAATTTGAAGCATTAGTCCTATTTTGGCTCTTCTAGCAGCTTCTAGGAGAATGATGATCTGAAAATTGATGTTTCAACATTTTCTCAAAGAGAACAGTGAGTCATTCAACTAAATGCAGGTGTAATAATAACAATAATAATAACATATGTTTCTAAAAGTCTTCAGGGTGTGATACCTCAGGATACCTCACCCTCTTGGATTTTGCTGAAATAGACCTTATCGGAGTTTTTTATTTTTCTAAAAAAGCGATGCATTGTGGGATTGCTTCGAGTGTATTACAATAGAAATCTCTTAGGAATTCCTCGAGGGAATTCTATTGTAATACACTCGAAACAATCCCACAATGCTCGCTTTTTTAGAAAAATAAAAAACTCCGATAAGGTCTATTTGCACCAAATGATCTACTACACAAGAAAATAAGACCCTGAAAATTTCACCTTGACATCTCAAGCAGTTTTGAAGATAGACAAATTTTTTCCTTAAACACGGGGGGAGTCAGTGTACCAGAAGGTGGCATGTATCCTTGGGGTGGGTGGGTGTTTGAGAAAAAAATTTGTCATATACTACCTGTGTACTATAAATGGGGTGTTGGGTCCAAAATTGATTTTGATTTTTACTACCTATGTACCAAAAAAGGGGTGTTGGGTCCAAAATTGATTTTAACAGTGCGGAAACAAAAAGGTTCAGAAATTATCTGCTAAAATAGAAATGTAAAGTTGTTCTATCAGGTTCTATTATAAATTGATCAAGCCAAGTTTGTCCAAAATCATTCTTCCAAACTTCTTGGAATGAATTGAAATCCTACCAGATCCCACTGAAATGAAGGTTTATTGAGTCAATGTAAACATTCGAACATTTGAATTCGAACATTTGAATTCGAATATTCAACATTCGTACATTAGAGGTGCCAACTCTCATGCATTGGGTGTGAGACTCATGCATTTCCACATGGTCTCACCAGAGGAATGTAAAGAGATGGAAAAACAGCTTTTCTGATTACTCAAAGTTCAACGATCACTTCTATTGAAAATTCTATTGTAAAACGTTGATTAGGTCATTAAATGAAAGTCCAGAAAAGACGGCTCGCCATACAAATCGGATGGTTTCTACATGATTTGGCGATAAAAATAAATTAGTTTTTCCTTTTTTGCCGATTACTATTTCAATTTATAAGAATAAGGAGCAATATTTTTACCAATGTATAGCAAAAGAAATTCTTAACGCAATGATATTAAATTGGTTCTTGTAAAACTGTCAGAAGTCGAGTAAAATCAAGATGAAGTTATAATTTTCTCGAGCTCTAGCTTTCCATATTATGGTGGCGGTCATGATGCGGTTATATCAGTAGAATCGCTAGGAAATTCTGAGCAAGAAGATATAGGTACCTTTTCTTATAGGAGAGGTGTATCCAAAATATAAGCCCTAAAAGTTTGCGCATAATCAGGCTTGAAACAAAAGAATTTCGTCACAACACGCTAATTATGCAGATTTTTTATAGCGACAACAAAAGAAACCTATTTACTCGATATAAACTCCCTTAAGGGCAAGAGACCTGGTATATGACAAGCCGTTTTTCCATTGTTTTCAAGAAGGTGTTTTTCCATCTCTTTACATTCCTCTGGTCTCACGTAATTTTTGAAAAGTTTCATTGCTCACGCATTTTGGATTTTTGAGAAAATTTTTCCTGTTTTTCCGATTTTTGGAAAAAAGTTTTCCCAATTTCGCGATTTCCCGAAAAAAAGTTTTCCTGATTTCCCGATTTTTGGAAAAAAGTTTCTCTATTTTCCGGATTTTTCCAGGTAGTAGCCGGTAATAAATAGGGGGTATGCAGGCCATATTTTAGAAAGGCAGGGCAGCGTCCGTTGCTGGCCAAAAAGGGCACTTTTTCTAGTGTTTTTCCACTAAAAAGGCTGTTTTTACCAAAATTATAGTGATTTCCAGAGGGGCATAAAAAATGGCCTGGTATGGGGTGGTTTTGGGATTTTTCCATGTAGTATGGTGTACTTCAGGGGTGGGTGGGTGTCAAGTTTTGAAAAATACCTTGTAGTACACATACATGCCGCCTTCTAGTACACTGACCCCCCCTGACCCACCCACCCCAGGATACATGCCACCTTCTGGTACACTGACCCCCCCTGGTTTGGTAAATATTCATCTTAAATATAAGCAGATTAGCTAAATGGTTTTAACAGTAGAATCCTATTCAAAAACTTTTATTTAGACTCATTCAGAAATTCTACTTTGACATTAATTTGCGCTTTACAGCAAAATCAGGCAAAATTTCTAAGTTCAAATGTCATGATTAGCTTTAGACTGTCCAATATCTCTATTTTAGCATAGTGCGGAAAGGGTGTGTGATACCCCTTCTTGGCATCCCCGCCCATAGTGTGCAAGGGGGTTCCAGGTCCCACCTGAAAATCAGGTCCCACCTTGATCCTAAATTCCCACCTTCAGCCCAAACTCCCAGATCCCAGCTAAAAACAAAAAAAAATACTAATTCGAGGAACAAAACAAAATTTCTTTACCGTAATATGAAGATGCAATTATCATATGATATATTATATGTCTATTATATACATTTAAAAAGCAGATATATTAAGGCTCTCAGCTTATGCAAAATAAAAGCAGCTCTATCTATCTAAAATTAATTAAATAAAATTTTACTTTAACTTTTTCCAAAACACCCAAAGTCCCACCTAAAGAAATTAACTCCCACCTTAACTTGTTTCTCCCACCTAAAACCTGGAAAACCTTAAATCCCACCTGATAAATTTCGACCCAAATCAGCAAAAGCCCCCCCACTATTCTGGGGGGAGTGCACACTATGGCCCCCTAACCGTAATGCCTATCCCCCAAGGATTTTGGACAAAAATAGCTAACAAATATATGGTGAAATATCTTAGAGAGAAAGCGAAATGATTTTTGCTAGTATTTCAAAGAAGAAACAAAATATCAACATAGTGTCAGCCTGGGTTTAGGTACCACGCAAAAATTAGGTTCCCCTTGAGTTTTAAGTCCCCCCCCCCAAAGATCTATGAATTTTTTGTTAGCCCCCAGGACTTTTGACCCTAGACACTTTCAAAAAATTGATCCAGTAAAAAAGGGTTTTCCAATGTAAATTGCATTCAGTTCTAAGTTTAAGATAAATATATTGCACAACACTTTCTATAAAAATATTGCGCCGCAGACGAAAATTTTTCAGAATTATGAGCTTTAATTTGAGTAATTAAAGCCAACTATTAAGCTGAATTATTTTAGACCCCACGTTACCTGATGAGATTTTAGCTACCCCCAAGTACCGTGAAGTCGGCTAACTTGCATCAGTGGAGGCTAACATGCATAGCCCTCAAATGACTAACCAATCAAAGCAGAAAAATTTCAAAACAAATGAACTACGCAGCTTCGCTCGCAGCTCTACTCTACCATTTTTGTTTTGATTTAATTTTGTATTTTAAGGACCAGACAGGTCATTCATTTGAGGGCTATTATGCATGTTAGCCTCCACTGATGCAAGTTACCTGACTTCACGGTACATAGGTCCCCCCAAAAAAGTGGTGTACTTCCAGCACCCTCCTGTTTTGGGAAAAATTTAGGGTGTAACCCCCCCCCCAACCAGCAGGGGGGACTGACCCTATGATCAAAAAGTGACTTAGTCCTGACTGATACTTTCTGTCACAGTACCAAATCCACAAAAACTTAAGCTCTTATACCTTAACACATCCAATTCTATGGTAATTTGAATACAGTTTGCCTTGTTTATAAAACCACGGTACAGATTTGCCGCAATTCACCCGCAAGTGCATGGCGTCTTGAACTTTTTTTGTTTGCATTTTACGAATTTAGAGGCTTGCCTAGAATGCTTCGTAAATCTTATACATTATACACTTAGACAGGCAAAAAAAAAAGGTGAAATAAGTGAAAATTGAGGGACAAATATTGAGTACTTAGGCGAGACCAATTTAATTTGTTGTTCTACGGGCCCGACCGACCCTATTTTTGTTAAAATCAAAAAAATTATAATATTGAATTTCCACCACAATATATTTTTACACACTACTTATTTGTAAGAATTAATTTGAATAAAGCTGAAAATTAATTCAAGAAATTGAAAAATTTCGAAAATCAAGCATTCCATACACTAAGATTTTATTATGATCTTCAGGCGAACCCGAAAAACATTTTTGTTTCCGGTCCACCAGCCGGGTGAAAATTCATTTCGTCGCCTCCCGGCCGCATTTTTTTCGTACGGCGTGTGATTTATCGCACGTGATATTTTATATTCTATTGTAAAATACACGCCTAGAAGTCACTTGGAATGAAGGTTTTATCCTGATCATTGTTATAGAAATGAAATTTTATTCATCTCAAACTAAACCCTGCATTGTTTTTGTTAATTCTTGCTTGCAACTCAACTTTTAAGAATGTTTTTTTATACACTATACAACTTGGTTTTTATAAAAGAATCATGCTGATTTGTGAGTAAAATAAATAGAAACATTCACAAAGTGGGGACTTTTCAGTAAGTAAACAGCTTTGTTTTTATAAAAGGAATCATGCTGACTTGTGAGTAAAATAAAAAGAAGCATTCATAAAGTGAGGATTTTAAAAAATTGGGGAAATGTTTCTCTCACTCTACTTTTTTCTCAAAAAAGTTCACTTCATAATCACAGTTTGGAGCCTTTACAGAGTTAAGGTAAAGAAGACCATCATTTTAACTTCTACAAGTGCTTTAAAAAATCGAGTTTTGGGATCGAAATTTAGCAAAAAAAAATTTTTTGCGGCCGGCCGGGTGAGTGTTTTTTTCGTCACCCGGTGGACCGGAAACAAAAATATTTTTAGGGTTCGCCTCATCGAAGATAAAAAAAGTGAATTTTTGATCCATATATTTTTTGGAAAACATTTTTGGTACTTTACCAACCTAGCCTGGATATCCAGACGGTAAACTATTTTACCGTCTAGTTTTTTATAATCTTGTCTCTGGTTTACGATCTGGTCCAAGTAACTAGTCTACAGATGAAAATGAAAACAAATGAAAACAAATGAAAATGAAAACACAGGTTCATTTCTAAACAAAATGGCCGCTGGAAAGGAGCCTTTATAAATGTGGCTGATGTTTTGATGTAGTTTAAAGTAGTTTTGAAAGTTTATTGAGTTTGTAAAAGAGATTTTATGGAAAGTTAATTATGTGTGTCTGCCTGGGTTTCCAAAGTTTTTGATAGTCTGTCAACAAGGGTTCACTCACATACAGTATCAAACAAACTGTATCAGACTTTTTTAGTTGCACCAGACTCTAAAATTTTAGAATCTTTCTATGTTGAGGTAAGAGTTTTTTTTTCTAAAATTTTGAGTCTGGATACCCAGGCTATTACCAACCCTGATAAATGAAAAATCTATATATTAATAGCCGTAGTCTGTATGTGTGTTGTTTTTTTGTTGGTTTGTTTTTTGTGTGTGTCACTTTCATTTTCGCGAGCAATGTTTTGTTCTTTTAAAATATGACTTTTGCTTCTTGCTCCACAAATGTGTTAAATCAGATTCGCGCCGTTTTATAAAGACTTTGAGTTGTTTCGATAAGTTTATTTTGATTGATAGATTAGACTTTTTCTTTTTTTTCTTTCTTGTTTAGTTTTATGTTTTCGAATGTAATTAACGACCCTATTTGATTTGAGACATTCGAATTCTTTTCAAAACAAAAGAAAATCTTTTAAACAGAATCTGTTAAAGAAAAGAACAAATTTAAAATAAAACATAAGAAAACATAAGTTTGTTAGAACAACAGCAACATTAAAAATACATTCAAAAGGCGGTAAAAACTAGAGTTCTTTCTTCGTAAAAAGGGACCTTTAAACATGCATGTCGATAATTATTTTGCTGTAAATCTAAGTCATTGTTGAATTTGAAAAAGTTATGACGAAGTTATTTTATATTATATAATTTGGAAATGACGCCCTTCCTGCTTACTGATCATTTTTGCCACAAAAAATCTTTTTCAAAATATGGGAGGGATAGAGTCAAACTTTGAAGAGAAGCCGGGTACCGGCTAGTTATTCTTATTTTACCGACCGACCGACCCATATTTTTCTAACGATCTGTCCGTAGAACAACAGATTAAATTGGTCTCGCCTTATTTTGAAATCCTTTAAATGCGTTTTATATATAGGGAGTTATAGTTTAGAGAGTCAGAAAAATTTACTCAGCGTGTTTAAAAATCTTTACCGGACGTGTCGGAGAATAATTTATTAATTGATGACGTTACAAGCAAAAGTGAAAAAATTGATGTTGCAAAATTTCATAGTTTTTTATATACTATTTGAAGCGTTTTTCTGATGTAGATTTTAAATCACATCAGTCTCAATAAGTAAAAATTTGAATATGAAAAGTTATGAAGGTCTATGGCTCTTCTATGACGTCATTTTTGAAAAAGTGCCTTATTTTAAAAGGAATTACGATCTCAATTTTCTCGAGTTAGGTTGAGAAATCGAATATACCCGTTTAAATGTCTTCTGTATAGTTTTTGACGAGCTTTCAAATGGTATAAATTGTTTTTCGTTTTGATGACGTTGAAATTTGACATTTTCAGGGGGTTAAAGGTTCCTGATTGAAGAAAATCACATGTCAAATTTAAGTCATCATAACTTTTGAAATCTAAATTTTTACTAAATCACTACTGAATGTGTCCGTTAAATAAATTTTTGGACGCCTAGTAAAATTTTTAGTATCATCAGATACATGGGAACAAGAAAAACCAACTCAGTGTTTGTCCAAAAGTCATCCAGATTTTAAATGTCGTCAGCTGCCTGTCTAACTACCGTGAGGTAACTTGCGTGGAGGCTAACATGCATAGCCCAAGACGATCTCAATCGAACGGAATCAACGATCGAACCATTCGAAGCAAATCGAACGCAATCAACGATCGAACCAGTCGAACCAAATCGAACGCAATCGAATCTCAATCGAACATTAAAATTCTGGGTAATATTCGATTGGTTCGATTGTTGTTCGACCATCGATTCCGTTCTATTGAGATCGTCTGGCTTTATTCTTGCAGCTTTCCAACATCCAAGCTCTCAAACATCACAAGCCGAATGAAATTATTTTCGATTTCCCGTAGAAATTATGCGAGCGACGAACAATCCGGGGGTCAATGAATCGACAATCGAACACAATTGAACATCAATCGAACGCAATCGAATACCAATCGAATCTGAAAATTGCGATAATATTCGATATTGAAATTCGATTGCGTTCGACAATTGAATTTCAATCGGTCGATTGCGTTCGATTTGGTTCTACTGGTTCGATTGTTGATTCCGTTTGATTGAGATCGTCTGAATAGCCCTCAAATAAATGACCTGGCTGGTCATTAAAATACAAAGTTAAATCAAAACAAAAATGATAGAGTAGAGCTGCGAGCGGAGCTGCATAGTTGTATTTTAATGACCAGCCAGGTCATTCATTTGAGGGCTATGCATGTTAGCCTCCACTGATGCAAGTTACCCAATCTCACGGTAGTACATTGATATATATGATGAATCAAAATGTTTAGTAATCGTTTGAATGTGAAACGAAGAAGGTTTGTTTAAAAATATTTGAAGAAATATAAAGAATAAAACTTGAAATCCATCTTACTTTACTAGTTTCATGGTGAATATAACCCAAGGTTAAGATATTCAAAGATAATTTCCACTCCAGCAAAGAGTAGAGGTCCAAACATTAAATCGCCATTAAAAGCGTTCGCACAACGTCGATTCTTCCCGCGAAATGAGCTTTAGTTTCATTTTTAAAACAACCCGAAACGGCATATTTTCGGAAGATTTTCAGAAAATCGGGTTAGTCGTGGTCATTCATTCTACAACAATTCTACGGAAGAAAGTCATAGTCATAGTTCAACCATGGAAAAGAAAATAACTTCCGAATTTCTTGAAAACGAAAGTGAAGAGGAGTAGACAAATAGACAGAGCGGGTACAGCACGGCACGACGCACCAACCTTACCGCACCTTACAGTACGACTGTACGAGTACCTACTTCATATTTTTTGATGTACAGCAGCAGATAAAGACCCACCCAATTTCAGTAAGCTGAGCTTTCTTATTTCTTCTCAGTTTTGATGTTTCAGATTTTATTCATGTGGTCAGATTATGAAAATATACAGTTAGTTTATAGCTCTAGTCAGCCAAATTTTCAAACTATTATATCAGAAGAAACAAAAGTAGGCTCATCTGATCAGTTAGGAACATTTGGCGACTTCCTGTGCGCGATCGCAATCAAAAAAATTATAACCACACTCATAAAAAATTACGTTTGTGTCTTTTTTTACCATTTTTTGCCTAGACAATCCAGTATGTGGATTCCAAGAAATCTCGCGCCAAAGATAATTTTCCGTACAGCAAGCAAAATTTCTTTTGTACCAAGATTCAATTTTTCAATAAGGATGCAAGATGGGAAAAGAGGCGCATGCGCCAACATGATTAATAAATTGACTCGAGCGTAAGCGAGCGAAAGCAAATTTAGCCAAATGAAAGCTAAAAATCGATGGACTATGGAGTCATTCACCTCGAGCTGGAATTATTACGATGTGGTTCGCTCAATCGCGCAAACAATGAAAATATGATGTAATGATGTCATAGCGCGAACCAATGGGATTATGCGAGCAGCAAATTTTCAGGTAATTCATACACGAATATATCTTCGACAGCTTATAAAGTATAGTATGGTTGGTGCTTACAAATATTTGCGATTTAAAAAAAAAGGTATACTTTTGATTTCTTATAACGTCAAACCTAACTTTTGAAAACCCCCCACCCCTCATAACATCAATTTGACGTTTTGCGTTGTCAAATGAATATGGACGGCTCCCCTAATCCCATTGGTTCGCGCTATGATATCATTACATCATATTTTCATTGTTTGCGCGATCGAGCGAACCACATCACACAAGTGGGCAAAGAAGGTGGTACGTCTAAAGCACGACATGAACCTAGCGCCAAGTGGAGCTTTTAATTTCTTTTTAAATAAAGGTCATTAGTTAAAAGAACACATACACACACGGGTACAACCAAGAACTGTAACGCAATCATTCCAATGAATGAAAAAGTTATTTCGTTTTAATTGTTTTTATTTAATTGTCATATAAAAATCGTGCAATAAAAAATTTATACTCTAGTTAATTACTATTTCATTATAAATAGATTACGTCATTA